>NC_048303.1:70029786-70332797 GCF_013100865.1 Trachemys scripta elegans
GCAACAGAGGGTCCTGTGGCACCTTTGAGACTAACAGAAGTACTGGGAGCATAAGCTTTCGTGGGTAAGAACCTCACTTCTTCAGATGCAAGAAGAAGTGCATCTGAAGAAGTGAGGTTCTTACCCACGAAAGCTTATGCTCCCAGTACTTCTGTTAGTCTCAAAGGTGCCACAGGACCCTCTGTTGCATATGAGTAAGTATTTGCAGGATCAGAGCCTAAAAAAATCCATGACAGACAAAGGACATTTATGGAGAGGGATGCGATCATATATACAAATTTCTGTATATCCATATATACACTTACAGGGATTAAAAATAAAGCAAGTGTCAACTCACCCAATCTGTTCCTCAAATCATCATGGCTGTTGCTGTCTGAGCACAATGCACATCCGGACGCCTAGCATCCTGGTCGCCTGCGTAACAAAATCACAATAGTGCTGCTATGAATCAACAAAGGGGCAGGTTTGTCCCTTAAAAACTAAAGAGTTTCAAAGATGGTACTGCAGGAATAATAGTAAAGAACATGGTGTCATCTCTGCAGATACCATAGCTTCTGGTGTATACATTGAAAAAGATCTGCTTTATCAAGAAGTCAACGTTTGGTGGCTGTGTCCATCTTTGGAAGTACTTGAATACTTTTACAACATCATCTGGAGTCTATTTTTTATTCATTACAATTCTGAGTGTATTGCAAATGTATGACGATTTTAATATTTTATGTATCAGCTCCATGTGGGAAACTTTAAAAATGCAACTTGTATAAAGAATATGCACTATATAGATATTCCTACAAAGCCATACGTGGAAGGGCACGAATTGCAGGACTGCCAGAAGGGTTTTGGTTTGCCTACAGAGGCTCATTTTTTAAATGTGGAAAATGTGATAAGAGAGGCACAGCATCTTGGAGTACAAGAAAGTAAATTTCAGGAGTGGAAGACTCTCTGCTTACTGAATTGGTACTACTTTGATGACACTCCACAAACATACGGCCAGATTCTGAGCATCATCAGGACTCACTAAATTCAACATCATACTGAGCATGAACATCACCACTGAATTTAACTGAGCTCAGCTCCCTGCAGGATCCGGCATAAAAAAACATTTGCAAATATAAGACCAGGACAGTATCTGAGTTCCACCTTTCAGAACTGTTCATTTTCCTTTTCATATTTGTGCTGCCAGTAAAAGAAAATAACTGAGGGAATACAAATATCCTGGCACAAAACACCTATTTTAGTATCATGATATTAGAAAGCATGGACATTTATATTTCTAGGGCCTGATTCTTCCCCTTCTGAATTCAATTTCCAAACTCATATTATGTTCAATGGATGCTTGGATTGGGACCTTAAAACTTAATGGTGAAATCAACTGCTTTCAAGTGAATGCTTACTTTCTTATCTGCCAAAAATACTAATGCCTCTCATAAAGGAACAGAAGCATGCTCCTTTTATGATTAGGCAGATCCAGGTTGCTTAAGGAAGCAAGACTTTTTTTAATGGGAAACAAAATATCTAATGCAATGAAGTTCACTCTGCAATGCATATATTTTAGATACAGCCATTTAAACTCATTTTTAGACTAAACATTTTGTGCTGCCCTCCAGCTAACTCCTCTAGAGATGAAAGGCACCATTTATAAACCAGTCCCTTTTGACTTTGAGGGCACAAGTTCTCGCTCCTTTACATATCTATTTGAACACAAAAGATTGGTCTATCTAAAATGGGATTTTTGTAAATGTTGGATCTTTTCTGCTGTGATGCAAACTGTATTTTGGGTACCTTTTTTCAATATAAAGATGAAACTCATTTTTCTTGTATTACTGTTTGACTCACACTGATGTTGTGAAATGACATTTACTAGTGCAATGCTTCTGATAAACCTTTTGCTAGTCCTCAGAGAAGGCTTTATAATCTCCCAGGACTACTGAACTATGTGTTTCCAAAGTCCTAAGACAAGTATGCATTAGCAGGATTTATACAAGATGTTTTGAAATTGTAGGTGCAAAATGTGTAATGAAAGTTTGAGTTTTATTACATGAGATTCCCAGATCTGGGGCAACAATTTTTAGATGTATAATGATCCCTTTCTCCCCTGCTACCTCTCCCCCTCCCATCCTAATAATCAAAAATGCAGAAAATAATTCATTCAGATTTCCCTCTGGCAGAATAAACTACAGCTGAACCTTCATGTGATTATTCCAGAGTGAGTCACTTAAGCACGAGACTGCTTCATAAACTTCTGGGACTTCATTTGCATGTGAATATTGATTCCTCTCACACCAATGGTTCATCCTTTTATGTTTCTTTTGCATGAATTTCCCAGCAAGAGTACGACTTCCCCGCCCCCTCCCCCCAATGCTGCAGTGGGGTGTTACTGCTGCTCCAGTCAAAAACACTTCCCTTAGCTGAAGCTGAATCAAATGGAGACTGTGTAGATTACTCACAGTTCTTCCCCTGTCAAGCATAAACAATTCACATTTCCTTCCAAGGAACCAGTGAACATTTGACCTTTCTTTTTTACATCATCAGATAAGCAAAGAGGGGAGGAAGGAAGATGCCCATCATTTACTAAAAGTAATTAAGGACCATGTTTCTTAAGTAGTCCGGACCTGTAGTACTCTTTGATCACTGAACCAACAGCTATAAAGTATTCTTGTTTTCATGATTCACCCAAGGGTCATAATTACCCATTGCATGGAATAATTATACTGTGTGGGCCTGATCCCATAGCCCTTACCCACATGAATAATCCTAAATCCTATGTATTCCAGTTAAAGTCAGCAGAATTCTCACATGTAAGGGTTGCTCACATGGGTTCTTGTTTCAGGTAGCATTGGTTTGAGGGAGCCAGAAAGGGACAGACATTCTGTGTCAATCTGCTCCCTCCCGCACAACAAAGGATACTTGGTCGAGGGAGGAAAGTTCTGCCCAATTGCCTTGTGGTGTTTCCTCAGATCATTTTGTCAGGGGATAGTATTTGTCCTCACAAAACGTAATCTCAATGTATCCTCTAAAGCACAGAGCCACCATCACTGTGCCTCCATATTGGCTCCTGGCCCTACTCCTCTGGCTCCCGTCAAGCACAGCTCCAGCAGATTCCTGTGAGGTCCCTTAAAGGCAGGAGCGCCGCAAGCTCTTTTGCCGCCCCTGACAGAGGTGGCAGAAGGTCCCGCCCCCGAAATGCAGACAACGACCGGGGTGGCCGCCCCCAAAATGTTAGCACCTTAGGCGACCGCCTAGATCGCCTAATGGGTTGCGCCAGCCCTGCTTAAAGGAGGGATCCCCAGCATGGAGGGGACTGGATAGCAATGTTAATGCATCCTCAGCTTAATTCTTCGCGAGGTTGGTGGGATAATCATGAGAATCTCCTTTCCTCTCCTGTGTATCCCCGGTCTCTCTGGGCTCAGCATAGATGGGGAGAGGCTTTGTAGGTGTTTGAATCACTCTTCCATGAATGTAGAAACTAATCTGGGTGAAAATCTAATCTGGATTTCTGTTATTTCACCATTCAATAGATCTACTGTGCTGGATTATGATGGTGTGAGATGCTGTGATAATACAACACTAAGTGGCATAAGATTGCCCTGACTCAGACACATAGTGGAATGAGACTATTCATTTGGATCTTCAGACTCTTCTGTGAAATAAGGACTAGAGTAGGGCTCTTGCATTTCACCATGGAGGCATACCAGACGAGTTGTACAGGGGAAAGCTATGAAAACAAGCTAGCTCTATCCTAAATTATGCTTTCACTCATTTTTCATGGGAACTAAAATTTGCCACCATTTAAAAACATGAAATACTGTTATCAATACTAATGTCTATAAAATATATGGGAACAAGCTGGAGAAATATTTACTTTGTTTCTGAATCCAGCTGATAGTAAATAATAGCTGGGCATAATAACAAAAGTTCTTAAATTCAGATTTATTGGAGGAAAAATAGCTACTGTATATTTCCCCACTAGAACCAGTTTCCAGACTACACAGCACTTCATTGTGTTTATTTATTTTGTTTGGAGACCAGGTACCTGCAAAAGAGAGCCACAGTATGTAGCATTGAAAAATCCATAATAAATTAGAGAACTATTAGTGGTTATTGGCTTACAGTTCTACATGTGGTTCTTAAGCAATTCCTTATATTTTCTCTGCCCTTTCCCATGCTGCTAGCCAGATGGTATTTTACATTGTTTTGGTAAGAGTATTGTGGATTTATGAATGAAAAACAAGGGGAAAAGTTCTTTCTTTGTTCCATATCTGTGTTCATGGTTTCACTGTCAATAAATCTTCTCTGGTTTTATAACAATATAATACATTGTCTCCACTTTCTTCTGTATTTCTTGATTTTTTTGTAACTCTAGAGCTCAAAAACCTCTTACTTTCACCTGGTATTGTTATTATTTATTTATATTACTATAGCGCCCAAGAGCCCGAGTCATGGACTAGGACCCAATTGTGCCAGGTGCTGTACAAACACAGAACAAAAAGATGGTCCTTTCCCCAAGAGCTTACAATCTAAGAGGAGGACAAGAGACAACTGATAGATAGTAAGCAGGGACATAGCAGTCTTCAAATATGTAAAGTTTTTATCAAGAGGATGGTGATCAACTGTTCTCCATGTCCACTCAGGGTAGAACATGAAGTAATCATCTTAGTTTGCAGCAAATTAGATATTAGGAAAACTTTTGTAACTAGGAGCATAGTTAACACTGGAACAGGTAATGTAGGTAGGTGGTGAAATTCACATCCTTGGAAGTTTTTAAGAACAGGTTGGACAAACATCTGTCAGGAATGGTCTAGGTTTAGTCAATCCTGCCTCAGTGCAGAGTGATAGACTAGATGATCTCTTGAGGATTTTTCCAGCCCTAGATATACAAGGGAGTACAAAGAAACAACAAACACTGGTCAGCATGATGGGTAGTAATGGCAGCATAGCCATGGCCTTACCATTGTTAATTTGTTTGTATGCATCACAGAACAGTAGAGTGTTAAGAAGGGTTTTGAAGGACAATAATGTAAGGGATGTTTTCTTGTGAAAGAGGTGACCCAGGGCAATATATTTTACATTTATTTTATATACATATATATACACACACACACACACACACACGTACAATGTATATGCAAGATTCAATTCAAGCAGCAGTGTTGCTGGATAAATGTAACTATTAATAAAACATGCTTTTCAAAAGAGAATATCCAACAATCCCTTTTCACCTGTCACACCCTATGTAATCAGTGTGCACTTTTTGCAAATCTATTGTTTACAGCATCATAAATTACCTTTACTCAACAACTTCTGTATCCCTTCCAAATGACTTCATTTTCTATCAACATTTCAAGTATTGATTTGAAATTCTAGCACATTATTAAACAAGTAATTGCTTCAAACTTACCGGTAAAGCTAAGTAACTCAAGAGTAGCCCCTTATTTTTTTGGAAGATACTTTTTAAACAGAGAGTTAATGTTGTCATTCCTGATGAAGCAAACTGAGATTAAGCCTAATAAGAATCTGATATATATCCTAGTATTCTCCACAGAACTCACATCACTATAAACTCCATCACTGCAGAATAGTACGGCCACGCTACTTTACTCTGCGGTTTAAAAAAATAAAGATCAATTGTAGATTGTCCAAATTAGCTGGGGTAGGGATTCAGTTGTGCTGCAAGCTAGGTGGGGATTGAGAAATTTAAAACTCTCCAGCTGGTTGTTCCACTAGTTTAGTGACCTAAAAATTGCTGTCTTGAAAGGAGTGTACATCCCACCCCCTCTTCTTTCCCCCCCCCTCAGCAGCCCTACCCATATAGGTCCTTCTCAGAGCAGTAAATGTTGGGTTGGTATGGACATGGGTAAGGTTTGGGAGCAGTGATTTCTGCTTACATATACAGAGTGTAACCTGAAATCAGGAAGGGATTTCCCCTGAACAATGTAGGCTGAGGGCAACCATTTGGGGATTCATCTTCTGGTGCATTCCTTATGGGGCAATAATCAAGGTGAGGTGGGTATGTCCTTAGCACTTCTGATATTTTCTGGCGGCAACACTTTGTGGTCAATGCTGGCACATTTCCGTTAGTGTGTCCTTAACAGACAGCAATAGCTTTCTTCAGGTTAGCTAATAATGTAATGTTTCTTCTTGGTGGGTGGAACTTTCACATCATAGACACTGCGTTGTCTTAGCCTCTTCTCCAAAATTTTGGTGTAGATGTAGGAGAGCGTAAGGGAGAAAGCAGGCTAGAAGGATGGACCATATGATCTTACACAGGTACAAGGCTTCCCTCAAAGGTAAGCCCTGTCCCCTCAACAAGAGAAGAGTTGCAGTCTGCAGCAAAAAGAGCTGTGATTCCCATTGTTTGGGGCTATGGGGGACTTCTCTGTTACAATATGATCACCTCAGTTGTCCAATTCACTCTACTCACTCTTGCCCATTCTCTCATTGGTCCTCTGTTCTCCTCCGGCTGCTAATCTCCATGCTGCCTCTCCGGACAGAGTGTCCTCTTTCCTACTCAGTCATATACTGGGGATGGGAGCAAGAAGGAGAAGAGGCAGGAATGTGTGAGGAGAGCACCAGCTGAGAACTGCACTATCTGCACTGCTTGAGATATGAGAATGTAGCCTGTTAATGGCATCATCCTGTCCACTGACCTGCCCTAATTTTCCCTGGGAGAGTGAATTTCTCCAAGACCTCCATGTGAGCGCACAACCTGTGCTGTAGTAATATATTAGTAATTGGAAATACTAATTGTGTCATTGTAGGGCTGGAGTCCCCAAGTCCTGTATTGGTGCAAAAGATTTTCCTGGGGATTCTTTTCTTCCACCCTTTCAGTGTTATCAGAATATGAATTTCAAAGTGTGTTTCAGACATGAAAGGGTAGCAGAGCTGTTGCTACTATGTATAACATGCTTCTTGAAAGCATTAACTTTCTAAGCAATAGGCCTGCATTTTTCTTTATGTTTTTATCACACCAAAGCAAGATGCTGCTTTCTTCTTTGCTACCATTTTCTCTCCCGTTTTTGCAGTTTGTGATTTTACCATTATTAGAAAATTAAGATGCTTTTCAAAACCTGCATAATGGCAGAGGACCTGGGTAATTTACTTGTTGACAATAAATGCATAAAATGATTCTAACTGACAAAAATTATACTAATCCCCCTCCATATTGGCACTCCAGAATTGCTTTAATCGAGACTTACTATTGCAGTTAACAGTTGCCTGGATTTATTTCTCCTGCCCCTTTTTCTAAGTGTATTGCAGGTAGTGCTATCCAAAGATGAAAGAATGTAATTAAAAATGTATATACATTCATATGCTTTCATTTTTTATGTGAATCCCAAATACAAAATCTACATTGCAGACCATTTCCCAACTATTTTAACATTATGATATAAAACAAAATTAGTCTAGTACTTGGATTGTGTTGCATGTACCTTGACACCTACTTACTAGGAAAAAAAAAGTGACACAAAACCTGCTCAATTTACTTTTCCACTGCCTTCTCCTCAACCATTACTGGATTATTGTAGATACTTGTAAGAAGTTACACTGACTACGGTAGTGCCGTCTGATGTCAGGGCAGGACACAGCAGTCTTCACCTCTAATGACCCCTTGATCACCTCATTGTCACTGCAATGGCTTGATTCAGCCTATGAAAGTACTCTAATAGTGTCCATACCATCCATGGGGAATAAATAACTGTATATTTATTCCAGATTTGTAGTGGTATTTCTACTTTTACCAAACAACCAGAGTGCAGGTTAAGTGAGATACAGTAACTCCATGGCACTGCCTTGTTCTATATCCTCCTTCCACTAGACATTAAAAGGAGAGAGAGAGAGAGAGGTGAAATGATGAAGATGAGAAATTCACGCGCCATATGTTCTCCAGCATTAGGATGTGTCAAGAGAATAGTTGTGGGGGCATCCAGCTCTGTCTCAGTTCTGAAGAAGCTAGATAATGTTTCACCCTTATCTGTACATTTCCTGCTGTTCGCCGTTGGGTGTGTCACTGTCTTGCCATTCATTAGTGCAGTTTCTGGATGGTGGAAATTTGTATATACTTTTAAATGAATACACAAAATATTTTAATACAAAGGCAAACATTTAGTGTATGGATGATTCTCTCGCCGAATGAAGCAAGATCTGATTAATGATTTAAAATATAGTCAAGAAGACAGAAGTTTACTTCACAAAACAAAGCATAGCTACAGATAAATTAAATCTTTAGTGCATGGATGACAGCTTCAAAGTGGAATTGACCACTTATAGTGAATTTAACAGGTTAAATACATGCATAAAGCAGTATTTCCTTGTATTTATTTTAAATATATTAATTTCATCAGGTGTCCCCTTCTTTTTACATTATGTGACAAGGTGACCAGTTGTAACTATCCACTGACACTTTTCTTTTCTAGTCTAAATAGTCTGCCTGTAGCTTTTTTCCATTTTAAAATGTTTTAATAATAAAGCTATTAGCTCAGGTAAAAAAATAAACACTGTTTCAAGAAATAATGTAATTTCATTTTTAAATTATGAGAGGGTTTTAAAAAATGCATAGTTCTTGCATTTTATAACTCAAAAATAGTAAAAACAGATTTTCTTCAACTTCCATTCCCATCGCTCTCAGACTAGGGAAAAAAATAAGTCTGAAATACGAAGTTACAGTCCAGAGAACATTTTTACAACTGACATATAAAACCCTGGAAAGAGGCGTTTTATGATGGAAAGTCTGACACAACCCTAAGTCCATAAAGCCACAAAAACAAACACTATAATACATGTAGCTTAATAAAAACTAATGGTAGAATCAAACCTGAACTGAAGGTAACTAGCAAGTTGTTACACTAACATCAGACAACAATACTATATTTGGCCCAGTCTTGCAAATAAAGCTTCCATTGGAGTCCTTGAACCCGTTGAATTCAATGGGAGTTTTGCCTGGATAAAGAAAACTCCTTTTTCCCCCTATAGTGAATGAGGTCAAAAAAATCCTGGCCCCAGAACACAGCTCTCTAGCAACACAGCTCTAATTGGTCTATTTTGCCAGGGCTCCCCCTTAAAAAAGGATATTTCCCAAGCCAGAGGAACTCTATAGAAAAGCTAACACGTTTCTATCAATCCAGTCCACAAAACATTCATCCAGGCACTTTTCATCTCCCATCTTGAGTACTGCAACCTCTTTCTCTTAGGTCTTCCTGATGCATGTATTGCTCCTCTCCAATCTTTGCAAAATACAGCTGTCAAGATAATTTCCCTCAGGATTATGATAAATAAAACACAGAACAAACTCCCATCACATTAAGCAAAGTATGAAGTGCTTGTCTAAAAGAATTATGCAGGAGAAAACCACCATGGTTAGAGAAGGCATAGCTTCTATCTTTATAGTACTATACAAGCTCTCTGTACAATTCCCAGACCAGAAATTTCATCTTAAAGGGCTAATGTGTTTGCAATTAACCAGATATAAGTTAAGGCCTTCCCTCTGAAGTAATTATTGTTATAATTCCTTTTTTAAAAATCAGATGGTACACATTGTATTCAAAACCTTTGATTTTTATTTAATGGAAAAAATCAAGGAAGATGTTTATTGTCTCTGTCACATGGTTTCAAAGTGCAATTTTCAGTTACAGACCTCCATGTAGTGCAGTGCCTGTGGATATATTAGTTCAGAACATGGGCCAGAGATTTCCCATTTCCCAATTTACAGACTCTCTCTTCTGCCTAAGCTAAAACGATGTGAATATAAAAATGTGTGATTCCTGTAGGTATTGCAAAGTTCTAAGTAACTAATGTTTCTAAGGACATTCATTGAGATTTTTATTCTTTATTTCTTTGACAAGGCCTTTAAGCTCTTGACATCTCCCACAAAATTTCTATCAAAGGAAGGTGAATTTCTAATATGTAGCAAACTCACCATTTGTAGGCAAACATTTCATTTGTTTAATCATCTATTCAGAAAGAACTTTTCATTCTGAGTGTACAGTATTTGTAGCAATTGAGCAGATCCCCCTTCATCCCTCTCCCTTTACTGAAAAGAATGGTCAGGCGTCATATTATAGTTTTCCCTTTCAGTTGGATATGGGGTTGGGGAGGGTGTGGAGGGAGAAAGATGCTCCCTGTGCCCTCTCTGCAACATTCACAACCATGAGCAGCACTTATTTGGCCTTCAACGTACACTTTGCATAGTATTATGGTATTCACGTGCACCATCATCAGTGAGAGTGCACAATACCTGCTTAGATGCCTCGTAAATAAATGGTGGCACTGCTTTTTCCACCCCATCCCAAACATATTTTTGTAATGCCCAAATAGTCTGCACATGCTCATCTGCCAACATATATGGTTTTTAAAGAATAAAAAACAAACCAAATATTGGAACTAGACATGGAAAAGAGAAAAAATAAATGCTGAGAGGACATGGCAACATCTGGATTTTTGCTTGCACTGCCTTCATGGCCCACACAGCAGAGAATGACTGATAAATTACAGGTACCCACACGTTATCTAGTGTGATGACCTGATTCACGCTGTTCCACAGAGTGTTGGTGACTAATTCTCTACAGATTTCTAGGGGTCTTGAAATATTATAAGGTGTGTTGTGAATGAAAAATATCCAACTTGTGTGGTGCGTCCAGTTAAACTAGTGCCTGGTTCTGCAAACAGTTACTATGGTGTGCAGGGCTTACTCCTGTGTCAGTGGGAACATTGCCTTCATGTGGAATGACGACTGTCAGAGCCCTTCACTCATTTGTGTTTCCTGGGTGGGGACCTTGCTTTGCTATGACAGCTAATTTTCCTAAAGCTTAAGATTAGAGATGACCTGAGACAAAATTTGACTCTGGATTCAGCTCTGAATGCCCTCAAAGAAAATGTGTAGATGTTCAGACCTGGAAGTTTGATTCAGGCTGCTACAGAAATAGTGGCCAAGTCTAAAGTTCAGATTTGGATCTGGATTTAGATTTAAATTTCTCCAAGACTGGATGTGTTCAGATGCAGCATTGTGGTGCAGGCTTCTGTCTATTTAAAATTATCTCAAGCATTTAAGTTTTTGTTCCTTGAAGAGGGTTTTTAGAAAAAAAATAGATTGCATTAATTCAGAGTTGGCTGCAGTCTGCATCCTTATCACTCCCACTGTTGCTATAATGTATGCAGCCTAAGGAGCAGGTAGGCAGGAAATTAATTCTGAGTACACTAACCTCCTATTACCCTGCACTGCTGGATCTGACCTTACCAGTACTAATTTAGTGACCTTAATAGTACTAAGTGAAAAGATGTGTCCTGTCTGGTTGTGCAACTGGTGAGTGTGAAAAGTTGCAGTAAAGTAAAAGATATTGGTGAATCATCAGAATCAGTCTCTCAAACACCCATTCAATGCTCACATGGAAAAAAGTTCTAAACTCCTTGACACTTGCCTGTCATGCATGCTTGTCAGAATGAAACCCAAGCCTGAAAGCTGCCAATATTTCTAGCTTTCACTTTGGAGATTCATTTGTTTCATCTGTAACTAAAACCAAAAGATGGATTTATCTGATATGAAGAAAAAAAATCAACAGTAATGTGGCTCAGCTATTGTAAATGTTGGTGTGTGTTGAGGTGAGGAGGAGTTGGAGTGTGAATGTAATTAAGCTCCCTTTAGCCTTGAAAACTTGGGGCACTTAAACTTTATTTATTTATACACAGATAGAAGCACACTCTTTAGGTGGGATTTCCTGGCTCTCAAAGCTTCATTAATCCCAATCACCCTCTATTGATCTAATCTTACTCCTGACAAAATAAATCCTGTTAGGCAAACAGATGTTAATTTTACTACCAGTTGTGATCCATTGAAAGAAAAAGCACTCCATTAAAGATGTACGTATGGCTTTTAAAGCATGAAGTGCGGTATGTACAATGCTTAAGGATTTAAAATAAAATCCTTCATCACCAAATTCCTATTGGTTGGAAAATGTTTAGTGAACCTGACAGGCTTTCAGTCAGGATGTGAACTAGGATGTGAACACAGGACAAAACCTTCTCAATTCACAGACAGCTCATGGTATGATTGTGATGGCATGTATACACCGCTTACCAAGGGACGTGAAGAAAGGATTAACCTGCTTCTCTACAAAAGAACTGCAAGGGATTAAGGTTGGGTCGGTTGTGGGAAATCAATGTTCTTAAACAGAGAGCAGATATATGGCTCCTTCGGGGCAGTGAAAGACACTCCTAGATGGGTTGGGTTTGCAATGGAAATAGTCCTATCACTGGTCAGCTAGGCTGAGGCAACCCCAACTCATTTTCCTTTCTTGATTAAATTTACATTTAGAGGGCTTGGTTTGATTCCTTAAAAGCACAGGACACTCTTTTGGCTTTGTTACTTAATTGTACTAAGTAACCAGTGACTGAGGAGCCTTGGCAAGTTTTTTTTTCCCCCCGTCCCCCAGATCTGCATGTGTAGGCCATTGTTCAATGTTCAGCAATAGTCACTCAGACATGATGATGATGATACAAATAACAAATGTATTCAAAGAAAATCAGGATCAGTTTGTGAATGATTGGCTAAATGAAAAAGGGGGCAGATTCATGATTATTATTTAACCAGTTCTACTCATGAGGAAGATAGAAGTGTTGAGTTACTTTTTGAATACAATTTACAGCTTTTATAAACTCACTTTCATAGTTCTTAATGTATTTTCTCAAGTATTTTTATATAGAGATATATAGATGCTATAACATTCATCATACCTATAATAAGTAGATATTAACTTCCTTTGACATGAATATTACGATCTATTGACCCAAAAAGTAAATATTGACTGAGTGAAGCTAAAGTCAAGATTTATCTCCAGGCACAATTAATCTTGATATTAACTGAAACAAGAAATTAATGTTAATATTGATATATCCATTCTAACAGCCTGATTCATTACAAGTGTAATTCATTACAAGTGAAATTACAAGTATTGGGATCAGGCACTTAAAATCTTAACCAGCAGTATGTGGAAGCCTCTCTTGTGGTTAAGATTTTTCAAGAAGCAACAATTTTGCCTATAAAAATAAAATGAAGGAGAGTGGCACACTGACATCTGGGGGGGGGAAATATTGACCTCCTGAGAGGCGAGAAGTACTCAGTTAGAATGAATGTATACATCAACAGATTTCATAAGTTTCTCTTGAGAATATGTTAGTGAAATTTAATGGAAAAATGAACTTTGTGGTGTGGGAAATACCTTAGAAAGAAATGGGCAAGACATTTACAGAAAAATGTGTCACCACTTTCATCGAGCACTGCTGTTCAGTTAATCATGGGCCAGGGTTGTTCTTTCCTACCATATCCATTAATACTATACACCTCATTTTGCTATGTACGTTCCGGGCCCTTGAATTCCACGTCTGTTTACAGGAGCTCAGTGTTATCCAATGCAAACAGAAGGATAACAACTTACATTTGACTAGGTTTGCACATTTTGACCATATTTGTTTTCTATAGGCCTGAAACTGCACCATTCAAGGTAATAGGAGTTTTGCTGCTGATTGCAATGGATGCAGGATTGAGCTTTTACCTATTGAGATTTCAAGCTTTGCTAACATAACTAGTCACTAAAAGTAGTGTGTAGCTCAAATGATCAAATATTTGCTAAAAAATAATTTTGAATTGTATTTTTAATTATAACATTTTCTATTCACAGAATATTTTGTGTAGGTTACTTATATACACCATATTGTAATTTTATTGATACCTGATTAGATGATTTACATAAATCTTCACAGTGTGAATATGAATATTACAATTAATTGAATACGGTACATCATTTGAAATTCACATTGTGCTGGGAAGTTAATTATGTAAGTTAGTTGCCTAGTTTATATAAATTCCAATACAAATTGCACATTCATTTGTGATAATCACAATTTAAATAACCTGCAGAGAGACTATTTCACTGAAGAAATTCATGAATAATTCTAATTAATATATTTGAGAATTTTGAAATCTGTTTCCAAACAATTCATGAACAGAACAAAAGGCTAAATTAATTGTATAAAATATGTATTTGCTCAAGCTTTAAATAGAATCAGTTCTTCAGATCATGGGGAAGACCATGAAGAACATGTAGAATTTTAAGGATCTATGACTGTATTTAGAATTCACATTAGAGTGAGCTGGCACCATGAAAAATAATTAAGGGTGTTTAAAATGTAACTATTTTACATTAATAAAAGGAGAATAAGTCATTTGGGGCTGGTGGTAGATAAATATGAGTCTAAAATGAGAGAGATCTTTCATAATGAGGGACAATTTGGACACTGACATACAGGGTTACATGGCTCTATTGTTTCCCTGTCTGAAGTACTTGTGTGATTTCCCATGAGATATCTTAGTGCCATGAAACTTCCCCTCCCCCCGGTAGAAATGTCGTCACATTACCACAGTCACCACCAGAAGTGAGTGATATTCCTAATGAAAGATTTTGTGACAGGAATAAAATAATCACTCCAGTCTCAAATCAAGTGGTGTATAATTTGTCTAGTGATAAAAAACGGAAGCTGCTGTATCAAGTTATTAAAGATGTCAAATCATGCTCCATTTTGACTTGAAAAATGGTTCCAAATGTAATCTTCAGCTCATAGCAAAGCAATTCCAAGTGTGAATATCTAAAGCAATTTTTGTAGATAATAATCAGATGCATTGTTTGCAGTAAGTGGATAATTTCTTTGTCCACAGATAATTCACCAGAGCAGCCATTTCACCATTTGAATGTATCAACTGCCAAGGTTCTGTTATCATAACAGTTTATGCAATATATTCTATATAGTAAACTCATTAAAAGTGGACCGAAGAATAAGTGAAGTACTCGCATCTCCTGTTAATTAGCTTACAGTGATTGAAAAGGAAAATATACTTGCAGGCCACACACATCTGATTATTTCATTTACTTATTTAGGTCATCATAGTGATACTTAGGGTGACCAGATGTCCCATTTTTAAAGAGACAGTCCTGTTTTTTGGGGACTTTCTTATACAGGCACCTATTACCCCCCCCCCCCCCCCCGTCCTCTCCCCCCCCCCCCCCCCCCCCCGCACAGTTGCTATCTGGTAACCCTAGTGATACTGAAATGAAAAGTGTGGCTGACATGACATTGCACACGATTAAAAGTTACAAGTAATCAAAAATGAATGAGGAGAGCTGTCTAATGTACAGTTTAAAAAAACAATAGTTAATGCTTTTTATGACACTTTGAAAATGGATATGTAAATGCCAATAATTATTATTTAGTTCTTATGAAAGGTGCCAAATAGACAGCACTGAAGTTTGAAATCCTTCATTTACAGAACAGATAAACATACACGTTTCATGCGGAGTGATTCTGTCAGCTTCTGCATGTTATTTTCAGTGGGGTGATCCAAAGCCCAACATGCTTCACTTGTGTTCTTGAAGGGCTACCTTTGGAATAGAGAGGGGAGTTCAGTCTCCACAATCATCTGGCTACTCTCTCTAGACAGCCAACAGAACTACTTAGTAGTGAAGATCCATACCTCATGCAGCATATTAGACTTAACATATATGTTAGGAACTCCAGAATTATTCAGACACTGTCCCTCAGACATCTCTGTCCCATATTGCCCCACTACTATTGTACAGTCAGGACAGTATTGCCTTTTTATTTAATTTAGACATAGCAGTCAATTTATTTTAGACTGACTGAATTTTCTAAATTATACATTTTTAATTTTTTATAAGTTGAAAATGCATAAGTATGTAGCATTTTTGTATAAAATAAATAAATACTGAACTCAGTTCATGAATGTATGCTTACTAAGTAATAAAAGCATTGTCAAGGATACCCTCTGGGAAACTTTAAAAAACATTCAACATCTACATCATATGGTTTATAATTCTCCTCCTCACACTTCTACTTAGGGCATTTATATTAAAACAGGATCTTTGGACTGGGTTTTTAAAGGTATTTAGGTGCTTATAGAGGCAGATAGGTGCCAAAAGACAGCGAGTTAGCTCCCTAGACCCTTAGTAATTTTGAATGACTACAAATTTATTGAGACCAAAAAGGAATAATTTTCATGTCTCTGTTATTCAATTTTCATAGCTTTTAGGAATTTAAGAACTGTTATTCTCATCCTACAAAACAGATCTGATCACTTTCTAAATGACTTGTCTTTTCCTTTAGTGAAAAGCATTAGCTCTGAAAGCAGACTTAATATAAAAACATATAAATCAACTAAAAAACAGCACCAACACAAAATAAAGACTGGCGTTTGAGCAGAGTTTCATGGGCAAACCAAATTTTTGTACCCATACCATACTACTTTTCATTCTCCATATTTCCTCTCCCAGCACTGTTATAGTTGGATCTGGGAGCAAACAAACTCCCCTAAAAGAAGAGCTGCAGGCAAACTGATGGTTTCTGTGGGGAGCAGCATAACAAAAGAGTTGAAGCTGTCAATATTTCAACAAAGGTCTCACACAAACACCTGTATTTTAGGCTACTATATCATCCACTCACAAGCACTTCCTATTTTTCCCCTCCCCATACCTCTCCCTCCCCCACTTTCTCCACTATGGTAGCTGCTCTCAGTTTTTCCTGTTTTGTTCCAGAGTGAGATCCCCAGTGTGCAGGGTCCACCTCTTTTCTCTTGTCCAGAATATTATCTGCTCTTCCTTGTGCCCTACTTGTTTTCTTCCCTTCTCCCTGATGGATGTTTGCTCTTTCCTCTCACTTTTCTCTCTATTGACTATTACTTCCCTTGCTTTCTAAGGCCACAGAGTAATATTCACAATGCTGCTAGCTGCCAGGGGCCAGTGGGCATGCTATTGACTGTGTTTTAGCTAAGTGAAGCGCAGTGACTGAATTACATTGCTTCTGTGAAAGATGTGCAACCCTGGTTAGAAAGTTTCTGCAGAGGGGGCCCCTGCAGTAAGGTTTACAAAGGAGTAAAGTGGGGACCACAGGATTCTATGCTGGAGTTCTTGTGACCAGACCCTACCTATCTGTTTGGAAAGAAAAGAAGGAGAGGGGACAGAATACCTTTTGAAAAGAGAAAGCGAAAACGAGAGAGAGAAAAGAAAGCTCCTTTCGGAATGCATGACAGCACATGCAAGGGCTAATTAGAATTGGAGTGTTCCAACCTCTAGAGCCAAGAAGCAATCTTACATGGACTGTCCAGGGATTAAGGACCTTACTGCAAAGTCAAGGGAAACTCTAGATTCATCGACAACAGAGTTGTGAATACCATTACCCCCCCAGAGACTCGGGATTGTTACACCCTACTTCTATTTTGCCTTGCTTTTTTCTTCACCCCAGTAAACCCCCTTTTGAGTGGAAACTAAGACTCATGTGTTTGGGGAGGCAGGCATTGCTGAAAGATGTTTGTCCTTGAGGGGAAGGTGGTATAACATTGCAAAATACTAAGAGGGCTGGAGGTACCACCACATGTAAAAAGCTGTAGAATCTCCCCAGAGGAGAAGACAACCTGCGGGGGGGGAGGGGGGGGAGGGAGGAGGGAAGGGATACTAGGGATGATAGAGGAGTAGGTAACTGCAAGCTGCAGCTACTGCTGGCTCTAGAGGGACTAGACCTCAAATCTCCCATCTGCTTCCAGAGCTCTCCTACTGGTGGGGCCACTTCCCTCTTCCCAAACTCCCCTCAAGACCTATATCTTGGCCACTGGAATGCTGTACCGAACCAACTGTTTATCTACCCTACCAATAACTACAATGACACCCTGTGCCAGGTCAGCACCTTACTGACCTATGGACTCAAGCCCCTCTTATACCTGGTGGAACAAGGGCTACAAATAGTTTTCAAAACTGACAAATTTGTGATTCCTCCATCTCAAAGAGACTCGACTTAAATCTTACTCTGAACAAATCATCAAGAATGTTCATCAACCTACTTAAGTTTACTGCAGGACAAGATCTAAAACTCAAGGATACTTTGAAAACCCTTCTAAAAAACCCAAAGTATATCTCCACTGAAATTCAGAATGAAATAATTAATCTTATGAAGAAAATGGTCTTGAAAGATATTATTGAATATATTCAGAAAAAAATGGTGATATCAAGTTCTTTTGCCGGAAATGTGACACTACAAGGGATGCTGTGAATGGAGAAAGTTTGTTCATTGTTTTGTGCTACTTGATGAAGGCAGGTTTTCTAGAGTAGCCCAACTGCATGGCCTCACTGTTGAAGATATGACACCACTTTTTGAAAGACCTCTATGAACAGGGTCTTGACCCTCAAAATAATTTAAGTTCTTGCTTTAATGGTTCTAAAGTTACATCAGGGTGCAAAGGAGGTGTATAAATGCTTTTAGAAGAGAATTTAAACAAGTAAATATTTTACACACACTGCTTGACTCACCGGTTACATCTGCAAAGACCAGCACTCATAAAAGACTCATAAAAACAGGATGGTCTTCCCATCTGAAAACATTGGAAATAATCCTCAATAATTTGGAAGAGATTCAGAGCATTCTGTCAAACGGGTATGTGTATGAATGGATATGGAAATTTATCCATTGAAGCAGGAGGGCTGTTGGGAAATTACAGAATCATTCAAATTCTTGTTCTTGGCTGATGTTACGAGACTGGTTCTGAAATTTTTTGTTCCTTTGAACAATTACCTTCAAAAGGAACTAATGCACCTTGCTAAAGGAGATGAAGTTCTTCACTGTCAACAGTAATCAATTCAACAAAAGACACAGCCACCTTAAGATTTTTTCACCTATATTTCATCCAAGCAACCTGTTTTGAAAGATGCATATGATGAAGCATCAGTATAGAATGTACCCCCTAAAGAGCCAAGGTATTGCCACCAAAGTTTCTAGATTCCTTGGTTACTGAACACTTACTAGTATTCTGAAGTGTAGCATTAGTTGTCCCAGATTTATCATGAATGGATTAAACCAGTGGTGAACTGCAAAAGAAATTTTTGACATGGTAATCACTGCATACTTTGATGGACTTGCTTGGATTAGATATAGAAAAAGAAAAGTTGAAATAGCTGTATTTAAACCACTGATAGATAAGAGAAACTGCTAAGAATCTGAAGAAGTTCTAGGTGTTGTCAAGGAATTAAAGGAGACTTTCCCATGTATTTTTGGGATGTCTATAGTGATCTTGTTTGGAGCATCAACTGCACCTTGTGAATTCCATTTTTGTGTGAAGAGAATTTTATCACACCAAAGGATGAGCATGCCCAATGAAAGAAAGAGAAACCTAATTTTCCTGTCATTTGAAAGTGATTTCACTTCAGAACTGAACCTGGATGTCTTTGTGGAAGAATTCAGACATTATCTAAGAAGACTTCAATTTTGGTTTCATGAACAGACTTTACGTTATACAGCACTTTCATGTTCAGATCTGCACTTTTATATTTCTGATTTTTTTTAATTCTTGAATATTTGTTATACTATACAATCACAGAAAGAGGTATTTTTTTTCTTATTGCATAAAAATAAAGTTTTAAAAAAGGCTTCTGAGACTGCATTTTTCACTAAATACATGAACTTCTGAAGGCAAGCACAACTTCCCCTTTGTCATGAAGTCCGCTCCCCATGTTGATGTCTTATCTATGGACATCTAGACTCAAGACTTCACTTCTTCCTCTCCACAATTAATACTTAAACTATATTGGGATGACTGAAGAATTGACACCTCTTGGAAAAGAATTACTCAGACTAACAAATTTACCAACAGAGAAAGTTATTCACACATGCACACAAGTACTTAAATACCATATTTAAAAAAACAACCATCAATTGCTGAAATTTATATATGCAGTTATAGGTTTCAGTAGTATAACCTTGGCTGGGATGTAATTAGAAATGGGACAAACCAACAGCTTTGTGAAAGTTTGGATCCATGTCCAAATACTGTAGCTGGACCCTAACTCTGTAATATGATGACCCAAAACCCTGATTCTGAACAGTCCTGAACTATGGGAAAGTCTCTGTCTGGCTTTAACTATTTTGTTTCAATCCAATCTGTAAACTAATTCATAGCAATTAACTCATGTAATTTCAACACAGTCAGTGTCATGTTGTCAGTTAAGTTCACTCCAGGTGACATCTATACTATAATGGTAATGATCTACTCTATTATACATATTTTAGAAAATCCCTACTTAAAAAAAGATTCCCCTCCCCCCCACACACAAAAAAACCCCCAACCAACCAAATACCACAATCCACACACATTATGGCAGTGTGTCAGAAATTGATAAAGTTCTTTCTGGGTTTTGGCTACAGAAACTTACTGACACCTAAGAGACAAAGTCTATTCCCTTTAGAAACACTTCCTTGCTTCAGATTTTTTCTACTTTCACATAAAAGTTGTTTTTCTCCTAGCAAAAAAAAAAAAAAAAAACACGACATGCCACAGAAGTGCTATGCCAGCAAAATCAGAACCATTTTACTCTTTTCAAGGAAATATTTCATCCTAATAGCAGTAGAAGCTATAAACAGGCTCCACTGTCTGGTAATGACCTTACTTGTCCAGCCACATTAGTCATCATCAGTTGGTAGAGTTGAGTGAGTCCCTAAAGATATAAATACAAATTTTATATCTTTTAAGTCTCCTTTCTGTTTTCTGTGTTGTGTGTTTTGCCATCTCACCTTTTCTTCTTGTAGGCTAACTAATGATGACGATGACAGGTCAGTCTGCTGTAAACCCCTCACAAAGCTATCATCTAGGAAAGGGCCTCTTGTATTCATGGGGAAAATTTGCCCACTTTATACATTGATCAGTCATTCCTTATTGAGACACCACAAATAGAATTTGATTAGAATCATAGTTTCCAGAATTGCTACAATTATCAAGTTTGACCAAATGGAGGACATACAACTGAACCACATTGTCTGGTGCAGAAAGGTCACAGTGTAACCGCTATACCATACAGTTCTCCATCGTTCATAAAAACCAGATTTCTGACTCATTAACCAACAGCTCAATAGAGTCTTACTGGGAGCTAAATTTATTAAAATGAATTTAAAAGGATATCTGGCCCAAGCAATATATAAAACAAGGTAATACAAAATATGGACAGGCAGAATTCAGCCTTCTTTTTATATTGATATTTCATTTATTAACATTGCACATCATGCAACACTGATACTCAGGTATCAATGCTGGAACATTCAGCATATTCCCATAAATGACAGAAGCACCAGTATAATTGCAACAAAAATTTATTGCGTATGATTCTGGATCTGCCCCATCTGTCCTAGGTTCCCCAGTCTCAGTATAATTGCAACAAAAATTTATTGCGTATGATTCTGGATCTGCCCCATCTGTCCTAGGTTCCCCAGTCTCACTCTGCCTCACTAAAATTGAGTCAGAAATGGAAACTCCTGGCTGACCAAAATACTTACTCAACATGAGTCAAATGGGTGATAAACTTAGAGCGGCAAGAAATGTTTAACATTTGGAGGGCCCCTTCAAACTATGGTTGCTGGCTTTGTTTGACCCTCTTTCTACAGGATGCCAAACTTCCAGGCAAAATATTCTCAGAGACACCAGCTGTTATTAGGCCTTTATACTCTAATAGTTCTGATGAATCTGTTTCATCTATGTAGAAACCTGTGGAGATGCTAGAAAACTCACTATATTTATGTTTAATTTTTGGTAACCTAATTCCACCTCTCCTGCCTGATCTGGCATGATAATATCAAGGCTTTTATATAAATACAAAAACAAAAATGTCCCCTTGAAGGAGCTTCCCCTTATTGTCAAAGAACAAGCAAAAAAATCTCTGACTATGCAACCCCCAGTCATGTGTCATTGAATGTATCAATGACAAACACCAGGGAAATCTCCAACTTTAAGTTTACTCTTCCCATTTTTCTCAGTTAATCTCCACTTCATCTATGTTTAATTTCTTGGTAGCCTTACATCTTTTCTGCCTGATCTAGGCATGGTAATAGTTAAAGTTTTCATACAAATAAATACTCTTAAGAGTAGATGCTATCAGGAACTAACTTTATTTTTAAAGGTTTTCCCTTTAATATTTATTTCTGCTTCCAGGGCCATATTTTGTGTAGTTTAGTGTGGGATATAAAGGCCTCAGCACAAAAACCATCAGCCTAGTTTGATTGGTGCTTCTGCTTATGTTATTGATGGTAGCAAATAATCTCATAATTCCGAGATTGACATAATGGACATGTAAAAACATGAAAAAAAACTTATTTCTCGCTCAAAACACAAAACCTTTGGAAATGTAGATTTCTGAGGCAAAGATCCAGATCCTCAAGGTACTTAGGTGCCACCATTTAGGCACCACTGACATTTTTCAAAACTGCCATTCAGCTGCTGTCCTACCACATAGGAACCTAAATCCCCATAACTGCCTATGTTTCTGCCAGGCAGCATTCACATTTAGGTGGCTACCTAAACCATAATACTGTCTCAGTTAACAAGGAGCTCAAAGCCCTCACTCTAGCTGAAACCTCAGAGGTCCTAAAATGGGATGCTCAGACTAGGTGAGGGAAAGTCTAGTTCACAAGTGGGGCCTGATTTTCTAGGTGTGCTCTGACCACACCTAAAGCCTGACATCTGTCAGACCCCAGAACAGGAAGGTTTGATGCAGGCCACTAATAGGTGAGGAGACTGCACATCATCCTCAAAAAGACACACAGGGAACTGTAGGGTGAGCATAAGAGAGGTATTGAGCATGAGCAAGAGATAGCTTTTGCTATGTAAGTGGCTGACCCAGCTTAGGTGCCCAACTCCAGGAGAAGGTTCACAGCTGAGGATCCTGACTGAACAGAGGTGACTATCTCTGGCCCGTCAGCCAGATACACCAAATTACCTACTTAGGCACCTAAGCCCCTTGCCTCTCCCATCTCCTTTTTGTTATTTCACTCTGGCTAGGTTAAGTGGCTCCCCACTCAGCGTCCTTGATTCTGAGGATCCTTTTCTTACGCACATTACTTATCCCATGTCTTGTATGTGGACACTGGCTAATGAACCCACAAGGCGGCAGGTGGCCTAGGGGTCAGGCACTGCAACGTTGAGTGAAGCAATGCCCAGTACTTTTGAGGATCTGGGCCATAGCTCATGTTAATAATTATACCACATGTTGCACATTAGTAATATCTAGTTATAAATGCCACATTGATTTTAACTATTTTTCTAGCCATCAGTAGTCAACAAGTGACTCTATAAATGTGTTAGGATAACTGCATTAATTAGTTACACCACTGATTAGAAATGAATTGCAGTTAATTCTCACCACAGTACAACGGAGGCTGAATATTCATACCTACGCAGTTTTCTGATGAAAACAAAACAGTTCTTCTCTGAAACATGGAACAATTTTTCTGCATGAACCCTCACTAATAGTATATGATATTTAAACTGCACTTTTAGAAAAGAAACAGTTTACTGCAATGATTCACTGGGTTGTTGTTTTTTAATGCTCTCTTGGGCTTTCATAGTTTTGACACAGTTCAAAGCTAGATGGCCACAAAATAAGTCTCTTTGCTATACAGACATTTCAAATGTAACAATAGACCTCAAATCTGTAAAGAAAGGTAGTCAAAGTACAAGTATCCCATATTACAATACATTTTATACTGTAATATGTTCACATTTCAGGCATGGAGCTTGACATATCACTCAGGTGACAATAGGACAAAATTGTTATTTTATTTACTAAAATTTAGAGCACCCAGAAGTGTGTTACTTTAATATAAAGAAAAAAACACTGAATGGTGTTTTTTAACGTTTGCTATTAAGGCTAATCATAGACCTAATTCTCCTCTCCCTTAGACCAGTTTGCCTACTGTTTTACTATGCAAAAACATTCTCGTTTGTCTTCAGAGCAATTTTTTGTCTGAACCAATTTCCCAGTCCATGGTTATGGGAAACAGAAATGCATCCATATAATAGAAGCCGATTATATCTTGTGGTATAAACAGCGGTGTTAAGCAGGTATATGGTTTCTTCCCATATATTTAAGCTGTACACCTCTTCCCCACTTAAATATATGGGAAGAAAGTGTAGTCCCACTGAAATCAATGTGAGTTTTGCCACTGATTTCAACGGAACCAGGATTTCACCAATAATGCCTATGAAGAATTGGCTAAAAAAATACTGAAAATTTAATCGAAATATTTTCACTGAAATTTCAAAAAGTTGAAAAAAAATTGAACCATCTTTGGTTTCTAAACACTGATCCTGTACACACTGACAGCACAATGTCTGCACATTATATAGCTAACAGAGTACCTCCGGAATAGGCATTTTGAAGCTACTGAAAAATATACCCGTGGAAATGTACTTATACCACATGCTGAGTTTCTGTAATTGTGACACAGTACATTTGGAAATTTCAATGTTAAACTGCCCAGATCCCTGTGCACTTCCATGTAGCACAGTGATGTACTGTTAGTCTATTAAACCATACAATAAATCAAAGTAGCTTCTAGTTTAAGAACTCCTTCAAGTTATTCTCTCTCCACCCCTCCCAACTGCCCAAACATTGTCTCTATTTTAATCCTCTGTACTCTTTCATTCCTCCCTCCCTCAAGTGCTATCTTTCTTCCCTTCCATGCTAAAAATGACTTAATAAACCTTACCTTGCGCATTCTTTTTTCTTTCTTTATAAAGCACTATTTACAAAAAATGGGGTAAGAAAAGCAAAATTTACAAGGCTGTCACTAACCCTGAATCTCTCCCCCACTGCAAAGAAACATTCTTTACAAGCAGCAGGTGAATACCACATGAGCTTGTGAAAATGGGAATTGGAGGGGTGTGATGAGTGGTCCTATCTATAATGCATTTATCCCACACAGCCCTTGTACAACTGTTATAACTAGCCTAGGCATATTAGGAAATTGCTAATAGTTTTGGCAGTGCAGAGAAGGAAAAAGAAATAGCTAGTATAAATAGGGCAGTTACAGTCTAGCATCTCTCAAGTGTTAATATGTTCTGAAAAATGTACTTTTGTTCCTTTGTCTCCATCTTTCTTTTTCCACATTTAAAGCAGTGAAGCTTATTCTTGATAGCAGTACTACAGCAACTCTGTAAATCCCTTCCAGTGCCTTGTCAATGCTTGCCATAATAAAAGAGGAGGATTGCAGACTCCTGCTTCAGGATTTGCCCCAATTCCCCAGATTATCCAGACCACTATCATTCCATCTACAAACAACTAAAGTGTTTTATTTGAAGTTTTACATAGAGAACGTGGGTGATCTGTAAGGAACTATGCAATGCAAACCCCCAAAATAACTATGACCTACTGCATTATAATGGTAGAAATGATATTACAGAAAACAGTACCAGAAAATTAAGCCTTTCCAGTTTTGCAACATCAAAGAAAAGAATTCATGAGGAAATTATCCATAACATGCTTCCAAGAAATTGGAAGTTCTTTGAACACTGTGATTCAATTATTGTATTAAACTACAAAGATGATGTTCATAATTTTTCCATGATGTAAAAAATGTTAAAAATTAGGGCTGTCAAGAGATTAAAAAAAATAATCACAATTAATTGCATTGTTAGAATATATCTGAAAATTTAGAAAAACATCCAAAATATTTAATACATTTCAATTGGTATTCTATTTAACAGTGCAATTAAAACTGCAATTAATTGTGATTTGTTTTCAATAGCAATTAATTTTTTTAGTTAATTGCGTGAGTTAACTGTGATTAATTGACAGCCCTAATAAAGTATCAGAGGGGTAGCCGCGTTAGTCTGAATCTGTAAAAAGCAACAGAGGGTCCTGTGGCACCTTTAAGACTAACAGAAGTATTGGGAGCATAAACTTTCGTGGGCAAGTCTTGCATCTGAAGAAGTGAGGTTCTTACCCACGAAAGCTTATGCTCCCAATACTTCTGTTAGTCTTAAAGGTGCCACAGGACCCTCTGTTGCTTAGCCCTAGTAAAAACACTTCTGAACAATATACCCCGAGGAGGTTTGTTTCCTTGCCAACTGAGGAAATGTCATGAAAGTGAGTAAAAGTAGGTACTCTTAATCTCGTACAAGAAGATGGAAATTCAGTTGACAGGAGCAGAAGTACCACCACACAGACATTATAGGGTCATTTGTTTCCTGTAATGATAGAAAGGAAGTAAAGTTCAGGCAGTGTTTGATTTAAAAGGTCAGACTTTACATATTGNGGGGGGGGGGGGGGGGGGGGGCGGGGGGGGGGGGGGGGGGGGGGGGGGGGGGGGGGGGGGGGGGGGGGGGGGGGGCTCCGGCGCGCGGCGGTGCGGCACTCGGCTGTGGGGGCGGCGCTTTTTTTTGCTGCTTGGAGCAGCAAAAAAGCTACAGCCGGCCCTGATTATCTACACTGGCTGCTTAGGAACATAGTAAGGGGAAAAAATCCAATGGAAAATGGGGAAATCTAGAATAGGGCAGGTGTTTATACCCCTTGCAGGGGATTTTCCACAAAAAGCTGGTAAGCTATTAGGAACATTTTTTCCTGGAACTTTCCTCTGGAAAGCTTATTCCAAAATGGAGTGCAGACATCCTCTGGTTCCCTTCTTCAGAAACCTCAGGTTTTTTTAACTACTACAATATTGTTAATCCTTATTATGTTAATCCATTACAGCATAATCTATACATTATAAAAGTATAATTCTACTGTGGCATAAAGTAGAGTTCTTCAAAAAGTCCTGTCCTCTCTCTCAGCAGTCTATTTCAAATAAAACCATTGTGTTGTAAATCATTGAGACTAAAAAAAAAAAAAAAAAAATCAGAACATTATGGAGACGCTTTACTATCAATGACAAAACAATAGCATCATGGGAAGAAACAGTAAAATGCTGCAGTTGTCCTACATCTTTATTAGTGTTATGAATCATATTTATGAAAATAGAAAGTTGTAAACAGTTATAACAGTGCACAGTGGTCCATCTAATATACTCAGTATGACAATTGTATTACTTCAGTGGACAAGCATTACAATTAAATAAGAAATTACAATATACATAAGTTATTTGGGGGGGAAGTCAATACACAGTAGTGTGTGGATTTATTTTTTTCCTGAGCCACAATAATCATACTGAATACTTCCAGAAATACATGGGCAGAACTGTTCCATAAAGGAGATCTGGCCTTGACCCCACCAGAGGTAAACTGATATGGACTATATTTTATCTGAAATAGACTTCTCATACCTGATGGAGAAACATGGGTCAAGAAAGTGAAGAAAAACCTGTCTTTGGTCTTCATGATTCTTCCACTTATTCTGTAGTATCCAGCCATTTGATCATTTCTAGCATTAGCACTTTCTGTTGGAGTCAATTATACATTTTGGCTTTATGACTGGCCCTTCGATTCTTCATTTCAGCATGCCAGTCACTTTTCATCTAGAAAACATGACATGTTATTGTGTCTTCACTCTCCACTTTTCACACATTAAGTGGTCACTTGTCTTGGATGAAGGTTCTTAGATAATAAAGCCATGGCATTGTATTCCATACCTAAAGCTCCAACACTGTTTCCATGCTACTCCTTGAAGTGTTTTTCCTGATATAGCATTGACTCCAGTTATACTGCTGAGGGGAGGAATGTTTGGCTCCTAGACTAAAAAGAACACATGTTCTCCTAGAACTTCATACTGATATCTACATATTACAATGATGGTTACATGAAAACCTAACCATTTCATTTGGTGCTGATCTACAGTAAAGCCAAAAAGAGAGACTTTATGAGTGCATGGTACCTTGTTGGACCTATTTTCCCTTTGTATATCTGATAGCTTATTTAGATGTTATTCCACAGGGAGAGTTGACCTTCACTAAAACTTTACCTTGAAACCTGACAAATGGCTTTGTCTTACCAAATTAACGTGTCTGTGGTAAGCAGGTTTCTTGTCAACACTGCAAAGACATGTATGGCCTGGCTATGGTGTGAGAGTTGTATACTTCCCACTCCTCTTTTCTCAAGAGATGTGTTGTCCATCGTGAGTCATCTAAAATGATGTGCCTTTCATGCTGTCCATTGTCCAATATTCTACAGTTGAGATCATACAATATAAGTGGTAAATCATTAGAAAATAATGTAGACTCTTCATAGTTTTTGGGCCTTTCTTGCCCAATCATTCGAAGATTTGTCCAACTTTTCAGGACAAGCTGCAAAAAGAGTATAATTCTGCCCCCCTACCCCCATCAGCTGCCAGTTAAAGAAATTCCTCATGCCCTTCTATTTTTCTGTGATTGAGTCATTGATTCCATCATCTTCCCCCCCTGCACCTTATTCCTGACCTGCTTATTCCTGATTCACCTCTGCATCTTATCAACTTGCATGGATTCAACTGGCATCTCTATGTTAATGACCCACAAATCTACTTCTCCAGATGTGACTAGTCTTCCAGTCTGGCACATCTGACAGTCTCCCTGACATTTTACAGGGTAGCTGTCTGACAAACAAAACAACAAAATCTATTTTCTTATTTTTCCTTCTACTTCCTTTCACTATCTCCTGTCTCTATCGTGATGGACAATACCATCATTCTGCACGCAGTCTTGCATTTATGAGGTCCTCTTTAAATCCTCACTATCCTACTTCCCGTATATCCAGGCAGTCACTAAGTTCTTCCACATTTTTGATTCTTGGAACACGTGGAGTCCTACCAATATCTCTGGTCTAGTTTCATATAATTGCCCCCCCCTCATTCACTTCATTCTGCCAGACAGTAACGCTAACCTGCAACCAATCTACTTTGAATCATTCTCCAAAAACTCCTACCTCTATGCTTTCTTCCATGCGATCCTCCATCTACAGAATAACATCCCATTCCCAGAGTCCCCGCCCCCCCCTCCTCATTCAAACCCATCTTAAGGATTCACTGTTTCCAAAATCCCCAAACACTAACTCTTGCCAGGCAAATGTCTTCTGCTCCCAAGATGGCAGAGAAAGGAAAAAGGAATTAAAAACCAACCAATAAACAAACCTTAAGTTAACACAGCTTCCTCTGGCTCTCCTTTCTTGAAGGCAGATTCAGATAAAGCCTATCAACACACAAAAGTTGCACCCCCCATGTAGACACACTCAAATTCATATAAGTATGTATAAACTAATCTATCGCAAATAGATTCCTCACTGAATTGACTACATTGATATAAGCCAGGTGTAAACTGATTTAAGTATGTCTACACAGGATTCTGCACTGGATCAACTAAATTAATTTAAGAAATCAATTTAGTAAACTGGTAAAACTTTTGTATGTGGACTGGGCCTTTACCTGTAAGCTCCTTAGGATAGTGCCTGATTTTTCTTGGTTGGGCCTTGTGCAGTAATCAGTGCTTAACACATAGGAAACAGTGAAAGTATACTAATACATGGAGCTCTGCGCAAATACAAAATTTGAATCCACATCCGAGCTGCAATCCACAGAAATGGTCAATGGATATCCATGGATTTGCAGGGCTCTAACACATGCATACATGCCCAAATGTACTTGGACATATATATTGTCCGCTGAAGTCTCTTTTACACTATATTCAGTATTATAGTTTCAATTACAACTATTTTTCATCTTTATTGAAGGTTTCATAATAGTCTGTGTGCAGAATAATATTTTATCCAGTGCCTTTAGGTCTGTATTTTGAAGTGATGGAAAAAAATTGTCCTGATCTTTTGACCAAACCTGGGATAAAAGATCAACTCAGGGAAAAGTTATCATCAGCAGTAAATAAAGTATAACACAGTACTGTCTGCACTGGTTTGTGGCCCATCCTTGGGAAGCTGCAAACATATGGTGCCTACCATTTCTGAGTAAAGAAATATTAAATATTTCAGCGTGACTATATTTTGGGGCTTCCAGAGCACCAGCATTGAATGCTAGTCACAGTGTATTATTTATTTTTGATTTGTAAAGGAATCAATGTTTCTGTTGTGGAACTATTCCGAACCCTGCATTTGATAAACTGGAGAGGCAGGAATAAGAACAGTACTGTGAAACCAGCATAGTGCAGAAGAACTTGACATAGACAGATGGGGAGTTTGAGCCCATGTCAGAAACAACTTGTCTGTTTTAAGTCTTTTTGTTATTTGGTTAGCAGAGCTGCATAACTCAGAGATGGGAATTTCCACCTCTTTTCAGTAGGTTGCAGAAGCATTTGAAGAATGACTCCCCTCCGATTTGTCTGCAGCTCCTGCTTCCTTTATCTTACTGTCTCCACTTTCCAGGCTCCTATCTGTAATCATAAGAAATATGGCAGTGCTGCTTTCATGGAAATGGGCGCTACTCATGTGCCTGTGCCTACCAAGGTAAGGTTAGGAGTGCTGCTATATTCATCCCAAAAGAATAGATGCAGGCTGTTCTGTTTTCAGCTAATTGCTCTTGCAGCCAAGTGAAGATTATCAGCACAAGTGATGCTTTACTTTGTATCCTATGAGCAGTTCACTTGAAATTTACCATCCTGATAACAATATACTTTTCCCTCAGTTTCCTGGAATGAGCTGGAACCATTTTATATTGATTGCAAATGTCTAGCTTTGAAATAAAGCCCAGATTAGAGCAGACTGGGTTAGACAGTTGTTATTGACTATGCCACATCTGCATTAATTTTCCTAGATGTGCTTTGGAGTGATAAATGGCAAGTGCCTGTGTATGTATGTGGGGAGGTGTGTTGGGGGGAAAGCCATTACTAATACAGTAAATGAGGGTTGAATTAGTCTGTACTAGATAAAGGGAAAACTATAACTCCCCCTTCAGAGCTACTACGACAGGCTGAACCAACCATTAGGACTGGCAAGGAACTCTCTGATCTCAAAGAACCCATTTGGGGTCTTTTCACTTTTAAATGGGCCAAATCTCTTCAATAGAAAGCTATTCTAAGCCTATGAATATGGAATAGCAGAAAGAAAGGAGGACCAGCCCCACCAGTTAAAATAATCAGTGTTGCAGAAATAAAAAGGTCTTCCATTGTGCCAGAGGCTTTAGCCTTAATCAAATTAGTGGCAGCCTAAGGGACTGCATATTAGGGGGCCCCTTGTCCACCTCTGCCATCTCCACTGAAGGTGATTTTGTATCCTGTGGATACAAACAGAAAAATTACAGAAACAGGGAATTAGCCAAAAAGAGGGGGAGGAGGGAGGTAGTTTGCCAAGTCGCTGACTTGGCACTTTTTGACTAGCTCATAAGAAGTGTCACCTTAGCCCATTCTCGATTCAGTCTCCATCTTTATCCTACTGCCAAGATGATGGCCTGATTTAAGTAGCAGGGAACACAGGGCCAGAGAAGAATATCTGAACTGACAGCACTGAAGAACTGGACATGTTATTTTTTTTGAAAGGGCAGGCAAAAATTTAAGAGGAAAAATGAGGTTGAAGCCCATTCAGGCCATTTGCCCTGAAGATCCCTGCACTCCTTCCCTTTCTGGGAGTAAGGGTCACTACTAGTAGGAATGCAGACTGGCCACAGCAGAGTTGTCAGCTCTGAAAAATTTCTGAGCTCTGCAGGGCATGGGTCTATACTAGTTCCAGGGGCAGTGACCCATCTGAACCAGGTAACCTTGGGAAGTTGAGAGGATTGTGTGTGTTTTGTGTTTGATCCAGGTAAGATGTTATGGTAGGAATGGACAGGAAGATTTAGGATAGGATAGGAGAGAGTGTGTGTGTGTAGAAGGAGTTGCTGGTCTTCCTGGTTTTGGTTGTGCAACAGCCCTGAAATAAGAGAGGACCTGATTTGCTTGCCAGAATAAAAGAACTTCCATTCAGACTACTGAGCACGAAACTGATGAAAGTGATGCCCACTCGGGTAGCAATTGTCTCTGTTATACCAGTCAGGGAGGGAGCTTATGGGATAAAGGAAAGAAGTTGCCCTGATGTAGAAGCCACAGTTCAATTGAGAGTTTGTAGCCATTCAGCATTCCAGCTTAGTACTGCATGCTGCTATCCCTCTGAAAGCGGTTGTCATCTAGAGTGTGAGAAAACAGCATATTTTTGAAATACCAAACCCAGCAAACACATGATGCAAGAAATAAATCCCTCTATGAGGAGAAAAAGCCTCTGGGAGATTCCTTTCAAGACAAAAACCCCTGCAAGGGAAAGTGCTTCAGGGGAATGTCTAAACAAAATCTCTTCTCTAGCTGTCTCTCTCTCAGCTTCCAATTTGAGGTTTTATGAGACTCATCTCAAAACACTGTTTGCTGCTTTACAAACTGTCTATTGATACAATATATCATTCACCCCCTCAGAAATCTCTGCAGTGATCCTACACAGTCGGCTCTGTGGCATACAACTCTGTGTTGCCATATCAAACAGCCCACAGGTGAACAAAGTCCTCCTTATTGCTATACTCCAGTTAGGACTAACAAGAGCCCATGGAAAACTGGGTTCAGTTGTTCTTCTCCTATGCCTCTATTCTGCACCCAGAAGAGTTGGCAAATCAAAGAACCATTCAATAGTAAATACGTTTTTTGGTAGAAAACTATGGGATTGTTGTTTTTAATTCATTACTTTAGAGAAGAGAGGGACAGTACTATACATTTTGCATACTGAAAAGATAGAAAATTGTCTAGAATCCTGAGTTCTGAGATACAGTGAACTTTATGATATTACTCTCCTGATAACATTTCCTTCAATAAGCTGCAAATGGTGGTGTTTCCTGTTACCATCAAAACCAGGAAGGCCTATTTAAGTTGTGAAACCCATCTTTAACTAAGACACCATCTAACCAAAGTCAGAGAATTCACTATGTGGTCTTTGGAAATTGGAGCATGTGTAGGTGAGCTTGAATTTATTATTACTACTATTTATTTTTATGACTGTAAAGTACGTCTATTCAGTGTTTTGGAGACCAGGGCAGTTAGCTTCCCAGCCCTGGTTGACAGACTTGAAATAGCAGAGTTCACACTAACATTCTAAAAATAGCCAGATAGACAGTGCTTTGAAGCTGTGGCTTGGGTTGGAACTTGGGCTCTGAAGCCCACCCTCTTCCTAAGCCTCAGAACCTGAGCTCCAGCCTCAATTGCAACTTCAAATTGCTGTCTTCACGACTATTTTTAGAGCACTAGCAGGAGCCTTGCTAGCTTGAGGCTACAGAACTGACCTGGAAGGATCACTCTTGTGGGCTTCACAATGCTGTGTAGACATGCTATAGGAGCCCCAGTCAGAGACCAGGAGTTAAACTTAGAATTATACTGCCCTGGAGCTGCTGGGTTAAGCATCAGTAAACATTAGTGGGGACACAAACAGCGTATATTGAGAGCTAGGTTATTTGTTAATGAACTAAACAATCCTTTTATTCGGTCACTGGCAGATTGTGTGATAAAGCTAAGATGCATTTCTCATGATGTCTTGAATGGGGTGACTGCTACTATATAATAATATTGTAATTTCCAGCCATTGAACGGAGATCATCGGCAATGAAGCTACACCAAACTGGTGCACAGAGGTTATGCTATGTACTTTGCAGTTTACAATAGGACACCTTTCTGGCTTGTACATTTTTATTCAAAGGCCACTCTGTCATCAATATGTATATAGAACTCCCACTCCCATTAATAGAAATTATGCCTGTGGATTAGCTGCATTACAGACCACAAATTTTGTAATTTTTTTTAAGACTGCAACTCTTTAGTCTGAGAATAACCTCACCAAGTTCTCATTTGTCTCAGTATTTTCTGTCAGAAGGACAGCTACAGGGTTTACACAGGGAGTTACTTTCCAATTGGAAGTAATACTATTGGATGACAGTTGTTGGGAGGCAGGAGAAAAATAAGAGTTTGGAGAGGTCAAAAGACAGGAGAGAATGCAAGTAAAATAAAAAAATAATAAAACTTGATACATTTAACAGTCAAGATGGGAGAGCAAATGCCCCCAAAGCAATATCAAATAATTTATAACAATTTAATTTTAATGAGGCAGCCCAGGGGCTCGAAATAAATGATCAAGCATTTGTTCTAAATAATGGATGAAACATATAGATAATATAACGACTTATAAAGATCTCAGATTTTCTCCAACATTCATTTCTTCAAAGATTAATTGTAAGTGTGTTTGCTTTTCCCTGGCAAGAATAATTCTTAATCTCAGAATGAGATTCCAACCTTAATTGGGTGAATAATTCTATTTTTATAATAGAACACTATCTTCTTAACCTTTTAATTTCAGAGTTCTTAGAACATCAGCTCAACTAGAGCTAGAACACTTTATATCTGTTTTTGTCACTCAAGAATACAGATCTTCATTATACCAAATTATGATGTGAATGAAAATGTCTCTGCTCAAGAATAACTCGCTGTAGTGAAATTATATTTCCCTGGTTCCTGGTGGGGAGAGATTCCTTTGTATCACTGTGGACATCAGCACATCGGAGAAGAATAGTCATGTGTATATAATACCCAGTAGATTTTAAGATACAACAGAATGTATAATAGATTGGAAGGACAGAATTCCTCAAACATGAACAGCAAAGTAGCTTCATGAATAGCATAAATATTGTTCACCATGAATATGTAACCCATATGATTTTGAAACTTTTTGTCCTTTTACACCTTTGGTTTGGTCATGTACCCAGTAGCTTTATGCTCTATCAGAGTATGTTGTGGCACGTGATAGGATCTGGTATTTTATGCTGAAGCTGAGTTTGCCACTGGGTTCTCCAGTTATGAAATTTTTGAACTCACATAAATGAAAACAGCATTTGGTATAATTTCTTTTACATGGCAACAGGGCACCATGTGTCTCTGAGGTATCCTATTTAAATAGCTGAACCTTTTCTTAGATGAATTACAGTAGTTCCTCTTCTCTATGGAAAAGAGTGCCAGTACGTGCCTTTACAGTGTGCTCATCAAGCCTTGATCCCTAACACGACTGCTCATGGTGACCATCATCCAGCAATGACAGGCATCATCCAGCAACAAGAGAACTTTCCTTTCCCTTTGCACCAAACAATTTTCCCTACTCTAATCCACAATAATAGCACTTACACATGATCTTTGGCCACAGCTCAATATAACTAATTAACAAACTGAGCGCTAGGATAGCAAAGTAAGGAGCACAGAGATAATATTCTAATGGCATCTGTGCCCAGTGACAGCATAAATAAGTTGCTTGTAAATCTGCTGATGTTCTGCAGTTTTGTCTGGACTATTTATATAATTACATTTAAAAAACCCACTATGTTAGAGGAGTATTAAGATTGCAAAGTCCAGCACTCAAAAGTTAGGAAATGTGATAAATAAAGGTTTTTTATGATCAATGGGGTTGAATTAAGGTTACGCAGACATTATGATACAACTTTTAATTACATGAACAAATGCTGGTTTCTTCCCATCTTGCCCGCCCCCCCTGCCGCTGCCGCCCCGGGACAGTGCACAGAATACATGGTACTTGGAGTATGAATCAAAGTTGTGAGGTGAGTGAAGCTATCTTAAAGACCTCTGCCACATTTATTTCAGAAGTTGGAATGTGGGAAGTGACCGAGGTAGAGGAAAGGATGGTCTTATGGTTGAATCCCAACCCTGGAGAACTGGATTCTAACCCTGCTTCTAACAAAGTTTCTATATCATGCTAGGCAAGTCACTGAAACCAAAAACTTATCACAGGTGGCCACTTATTCTGTCATTTATACAGCAGAACTAAACAACAACACAAGCAAATACGATTCAGTTTAAGAAAAGCAGAAGTTTTGGAGCCTTAGCAAAAGACCGGTCTTCTTGGCCTCTCTTTCATCATTCCTCCAGAATTGCATAAGATGATGACTAGAGCTGGTCAGGATGATTTTTTTTCAGGGGGGTGGGGGAAGACAAGACACAGAAAATGCAGTTTCCACAAAATAAAAAAAATACTGATTTTGCTGAAATGTTTTGATTTTCCATTTGTAAATCTTAAACAAAATATTAAGTTTTGGGTCATTTTGATCCAAACTGAAATATTCCAGTTTGTTGAACTAAGATGCATTCTCTCATTTGCATGGCACTACAGTTCACTATACCATACAGCCAAGATGTTGGCTGGGTTGAACTATAAATGATTACATCAGAGATTTAACCAGAGAAGTGCTATTTTATATCAATAGGCAGTTTGTGAAAAAAGTATAATATTTTGTGTCAGTCATAAAACCTACAGTAAATATACTTTGAAATATACTTTGTATGTACTTAGGCACATACAGCATGTTTAGAGAACATTAATGAACTTAAAGTAATAAAAGTAGACCTTGAATGACTCCTACTCTGCAAAGAAATATTTTGCTAATTTTTTTTTCAAATAAGGTCATTAATCAAGACAATATTTTTATAAGTAAAATAAGTGGTTCTTTTGATGCTGAAAATGCAACTTTTTACAGTCTCCTATTGAAAGTGGCTAGTGTTATAAAGAATATTTTATGGTTCCATATGGTACCCAATAGCCAATTTTTTAAGGTCAGACATCTGTGACATTCAGCTTCTTGTCTTGTTAAACAATTTTTCTATGTTTTTCCTCTAGATATGCTCCCATGAATTTGCTAATTAAGAAACTCATAAGGGTAACTGTGCACCAAGTGCTAATGTAGAAAACTTAAAACTATAATAAAATATCAGTTGTATTAAGAATATCCATTTCTACTCTATGGGTCAAATTCAGACTATGAGAAAGCAGCTTCACCTCTATTGTAATAAGTAGAGTTTTCTGGTTTTACTAGGTCTGAATTTTGTCCCTGAGACTTACATTTGTGTTTCTGTATTAAAACAGCAGCCTGGCTTCATCTTAGAAGTGTCTGCCATATAAACCTGAAAACACATATTAAGGTACATATCTTCTATCACCATACAGCAGGTAGCCACACAACTACCACCAGAGACTAAATGTTGATACAAAAAACAATCAATAAAAGGCTAAATAAGCCATACATCATGCCTCCTACCCCTCTTCCCCATCCATCAGGTTCTGGGGGAACACTAAGTGGGGCAAATTCCAAAGGCAGGGATAGTATGCTCAATAGAGAGAACTTTAATTTGGGAACCGACCTCAGGAGCCTCCTGGTAGCTCTCAGTTTCCACAGTAGCAATGAGGATGATTTCAGGCATGAAAAGAGTTCCCTCTGAGGGAAAGATCATGACTAGTGTAGAGAGGAGAGGAAGGGAAGTGGTAGAGGTATATAAATTAAAGCCTAGAATAGAGAAGGTAAATTGGATACTCCTGTTTATCCAGTCTCATAACTGAAAGCATGAAGAGATAGCCGATGAAACTGAAACATACAAAAGGAAATACTTTTTACACAACGTCTAATTAACCTTGGAACACATTACTGCAATGTATCACTGAAAATAAGGGGTTAGTAGGATTTTTTTTTTTTTTATTAAGAGTAGACATGTCTACACTTAATGAGACTATCCATAGTTTAAAAAAAATACAGAGGATACAAACCTTCATAGTACTGTAATTCAAGTAATACAAAGTAATGTTTCATGGCATAAGCTAACCACTAACTGACACGAGTAAGGAGGAAAATTCCTCTTTGGGTAGATTATTCCAAAATTTTTCATTAAAGGTTTCTTGCATTTTTCTCTGAAGCACCTTGTACTAGCCCCAATCAGACACAGGATACTAGACTAGAAGGATCACAGGTTTGAGGCAGTGTGATAACTCCTGTGTTTCTGTTTCCACTCAGGAGCCAAACAATTGGTTTATTTTGCATATTGTGCTCTGGGACTTATCTACATGGTGGGATAATGCACTCTTTTGGGGGGGGGGATTTCTAAAGTTCCCTTAACGTGTTGCACATTAATTGCTCTATGTAGACCCTGCTGGTGTGCTTTAACACTGTACCATTTGAAACAGTAATATGTTGAAGCATACTGGGGGAACCATTAGGGCTCCCCAGCAGGGGTTACATGGACCATTAATGATCAACACATTGGTGCACCTTAGAAATCACCCCCCTCCCTCCATTACCCCATCATGTAGATAAGCCCTGAGACTTCATGACAAAACATATTTTAGTGCACATAAATGTGCAAAATTCAGGTTGCTCAGGGAACCAGAGCTCAGAATTTTTTGACATTAACATAATTTTGGCATTTAATTATATAACTAGACATATTACAATGAAATAAGCACTGGTAGTTATTTCAGGAAACAAGGTACATGCTGTACTATTTGTTATGAAAAACTGAAAGATTAAATAATGGTATAAGAACCCTATAAAAAACAAGTTTTAAAACTTGTGATTCATTACATGATATTGGCAGACTATCCGATTCTTAATTTACACATTACTTGGCCAAGTCTTACACTGAAAAAAAAGTTACCAGCTATGAGTACTAAGATAGACATTTAACCTATGGCAGAATTAATGCATTTTGTACTACATCTGGTTACATACAGTTGTCCTAAGTTTAAAAACATTTGGCTGCCTATATGCATTATTATACATATTATTTTCTTAACAGGTGATTTTAGGCGGTTTACTTGACTATATCAATAGTTTATATCATGTGCTAGTATGTATTTTAATTACAGCTGGCGGAAAGCATTCAGATAAAAAGTTTTCTTTTCAGAAATTATAGTTTCATTGAAATCAATATTTTCCATAGAAAAAAAAAGTAATTTTCAACAAAATTTTGCAGTTTTTCAAAGCAACATTGCAAAATGAAACATTTAATGATTTTGAAATGTATATTTGAAGTGAAATTTGTTTGAACATGTTGATTCAATTTACTACTTGATGTAATTTTAATGTCATTTTAAATCAATAAGTCAATTTAATACAAAAATGATAATTTCAAAGGAGTATTTGGAATCTACACTTGCTTTTGAATTATTGAAGCATTTTATTCCAACTCAATGTGTCAAAAATTCATTTCAACTTTTCCAAACTGAGTTTTTTCTGAACTTTTTATTCTCTGAAAAATTTCAAATGTGTAAAATTTTGGCCTCACAAAAGGACAAAAATAAAATTTCCCATAGGACAAAAATTCCATTTTCTGACAAGCTATAATTTTAGCATATTGTTCGGGTGCCAAGAACACAAGATGGGTGCCTATTTGCATTATAAAGAAAGAAAATTAAAATAACTCCCAAAATAGTGAGAATACAATTTCAAAAGGAATTTCATGGAATCATAGACATTAAAAATGGAAATATGTGATTAAATTATCTAGTCTGTCTCCCTGCCTGTCCTAGATAGACCCTCCCCTCCAACTAGTTTTAAAAGTTTCAAACAAAATCTGCTACCTTCCTTGGGACATCATTCTCCAAATACAGCTTACGTTATTTACATTTACAACATGCTAAATTTTCAAGTGTATCACTAAACTTATTTTCACAACTTTTATGCATCTAACTGTTCATGATATTTGCATTTGCATGTACAATTCAGGTTCTTACACGTGGAATACCCAATTTACAACCTCTTGTTTACAGATGAGTTAGAAAATTATGACCAGTGCATACAGAGGTATGCCTTTAATGGGAAACATGCTACAAAGCTCAACTAAGGATTCAGGAACTAAATTATCTCCTGTAATATTTATTGCTTGATGATGATATCTCACTACTTTCATTGCTGGGAAAGAACTACACATCCCAATGAACTAAACTACACTCATGTGATAATACAATAATACACAAAATATCACAACCACTAAATCTATAATCTCTTTGTACAACTCATGTTTTAATTTGAAAAAAATCTTATGAAAAAAATCAGCATTTCCATCTCATGCTCAAGGACACCCTAATTCTACAGCTTGGCTCCCCACCAAGAAATTAATCTAGAGCTGGTGAACCTCAGAAATGCTGCCATATGATGACTGCTTCTAGGCCTATAAAAAGCTTAAAATTTAACTCAGTGAAAAACAACTCAGACAAACACTTAAAAATTCAGGGTTTGGACCAGAAAACACAACACTGCTGCAATACAATATATTCATCCATTCCTGTAGGTGGGATTTGGCTTTCAAATATTTCACCTCTCTGTCAAATCGATCCTCTTTCTTGACTCCCTAAGGGGCTAATTTGACCAGATACAAGAAGAGTAAGGTGCATCTGAGGGAATGATGGAGTCCTAAGTGTCTCTCATTGACACAAATCAATTCAGCTTCAGGCTAACTGGCTAACCTCACACATGTCAAAATAGTCATTTGTTCAGCTGAATGATCTCTCATGATTTAGTAATATCATTCAGAACATTACTGTACCTTTCATTTTAGCAGCTCCATTAGCTCCTTTGCTTGGAGCACTTTGAATTTCCCTGTGCCTTACTAGAGCCATTCTCAGCATTATCTTTTTTAAACTTGCTCTTCATCCTTAGCCTAATGGCTGCATTCCGACTTGTAGTACTGAGCAAGCCTACAGGGCAAATACCTGTAGACTAGTCAGGCTAACTCAGCTCCTATATAGCAGTATCATGAATAGAGCAGGTACGTATAGCATTATAGGCCTTTCTTGAAAATTCTGGAAATCTTAGATGATATTTCACAGTTAAGGCTTCTTTTCACAACTACAGTTTTTTGGTAACTATCTGCCACTGTAACAGAACCTTAGGTGTCATTATGGCTCTTGTTTGTGGGGAAAGAGACTTTATATGATTTTCTGGATACTCTCTCTCCTGTGGCACTGGGGACTGAGACTTTAAGGGCTGTGCTTCTCAGACAGGGTGTGGGCTAAGCACAGCCTCCTGGAACAGGACACAGAATAAAGCAGATCTCTTGCCAGTACCTTAAGCACTGAGTGATCACTGACCACCACATCCCCAGCTCTACCATGGCCAACTCCCTGCCATGGTAACTTAATTTTATTTCTGCCAGAAGGGAATTACTGAAACTCCTTAATGTGGACAGAGATCACCTTTCATACATAAAATGTGAAGGGATGAAACAGTAGCAAAAGCTAATTTCCGTGCTAATGGCAGAGAAGGAGTTTGAGAGCCCAATAAGTCCTGTAAATTGTGTCATACAAAACACACATTGGTCCACAGGAGGACTGGTTTCTAATCATTTTCTCTTTCTCCACCCAACTTTGTTTTAAATAATACAATATGTCCCTGTCCACTTTAAAAATCTAAATGGCAATGCAGTGCTGGTTAAGAAGAGGGCATCCTCCTACCAATCAAAAAAGAAAGTTTTGTATAAGAAACAGACTCTTTTCCTAAAAATTCCTACTTGGGGCAGGCAGGGTATCCTTTCACAGACCACTTGCCCAAGGCATCTTTAAAGCCCCATGAGTGAGGCTTCATAGAGTGAGTCAGCATGATACATCAGGTCAACACACCTTTTTAAATTTTTTTGATACATTAATGTAGATTAAATAAGTGTACTATAATTCTATTATGTTTTCTTTTCTGTTACTGTTTTAAACACACACACACACACACACACACAAAGGATCATGCAGAAGAAGTTTCCAGACCTGCAAAAGGTTTTATTTGGGGTTGGTTTGTAACATAGTGGCAGTGTTTCATAATTGTATTAATTGCTGCACCTAGAATCACCAATCGGATCTGGTCCTTAAAATTAAGTTGCACTAAGTGTGATGGTCCTGGACCCCAGATAAGCTAGTTTGTAACCTAGGTCAAGATGGATTAAGTAGGTGGACAAACAAACTGATAGGGTCTGGTTAAAGTGATAGCTTCACTGGTGTTCAGGGTTCCTCCCTATTTAGTATCAATTGATATTAAATAACTATTCAAATAATAGAATTAATCTCTTCTTCCAGATCACCCATGAAGTCTCTTATCGCATGTAAAAACTCACATGTTTTAGTAGGTTACAGGTTAATACAGAGGTTAAATTCTATCCCAGCACTGTTCCAATGACACCCCACTTGACACCTGCCCCTGGATTTTTGTTGCTAGTAATCTCTTTTGTTCATAGTCCTGCAGCCAGTTTTCAGCCCATGTGACATGACAGAGTTCATGTTCAAGCCAATTTGAATTAAATTTTTTTAGTGAGATTCCTTGAGGCAATGTATCAAATGCTTTCCTGAAGTCTAGATTTATTACTGCTATGGCATTCTCTTCTTCCCCAGCTTAGTAATTCAATCAAAAAAGCACTCAAGCGTGGCATGATTTGTTCTTTATAAACTCATGCTTATTGTTGTGTTACCCACAGAATGCTTAGGAATATATATTCTCCTAATATTGGTTCTAATATGTTATTTTAATAATTTAATTATGGTGTATGACTGATATATAGCATATAATGTATGTACATTTATACCCTTGTGTTATTATTAAAAACCACTTATTTAGCACAGTAGACATACATGGTATTTTGCAAACTAAGGCCCCAATCTTGTAAACACATATGTATGAGTAGACACACTGAAATTAAGATCTCTACTCTGCAACCCTGTTTAGTATTTATGCACAAATCAGGATGTTAACCTACTTGTATATTTCTCCTTTAAAATTAGTCTTACCAAAAAAGGCTGTAGTGTGTTGAATAAAACCATTTCCCTGCCCTGCAATGAGAAGAATTTAAATGATCTTAATAGTGATTAATCTGTGGTCTCTGAACACTCTGGATTCTCCCGAAGGACAGAAAGGTAGCCCAAAGTATAGCTGAGAGTCTGATTCATCGCCCATTTGTACAACATTGCCAGCACTGTTACACATGCAGGCCATTACAAATAGCTGTAAAGATGGCAAAATATGAGTTGTTACATGACATCTGGAGAATGATAGCCATGAATTTTCAATCCACTGTTTCTTTATTCCTTCTTGTACCATTCATCCTGCCCTATGTCTCAGCACTGTTTAAAATGTAGTATTTTAATTTTTTTGTTCTACAATTTTCTTTGAAGCAAAGCAAACTTTTGACGTAAGCTAAAGGGCTGCGATGCTGGATTTGAAGTGACTTGAGACACTAGATATTAATGATGTATAAAAACCCTAATGCCAGAATAGTTAAAATTTCTTTATTATATCATTTGAGGTTCATTTGTACTGAATATGGAAATCTCCCAGTTTGTGTCCCCTCCTGCAAAACTCTTGCTCTGTATTTCAGAAACGTTATACCTCACACAGAGAAAACATATAGCCCTACATGAGTGTGGTCTACCATATACAGTATAAACTTTAATTTGCTTTATCTGAAATTATCTTACATGGGGTTTATGTTGATAGGACCTTAAAAGCAGGATTATTTTAAGCCTTGTTAAAGCAAGGCAGCCTTTCATTCAGTTAAGCCACAAACTGTCCATTCCCAAATTTCTTACTGTGGCAAAGAGGCCACTAAAAGTCCTTTAAGACATGCTGAGACAAGGAGATGTGTGAGGGGGCAAGAAGCAATGACAGTTTTCTTTAGGCCCAATGTCACATCCATGAAGATGGCAAAACCTTGCTGGACTTAGAGCCAGCTGCACCTCATAACCATTCAATCCAAAGGAGACTGTTGAAGCAGCTTCTGGGGAGTCATCTATTGATTTTTGGGGGAGTAAGCACATGCTTGTAGTCTAGTATGAAAAATTGTAAAAACTGGCATTTGAAGGGGGGCAGGAGATTGTTACATTGACCAGGGGTTAAGCTTGGACTTGAGATCCCTTGATTTGCCTGAAAAACTCGTGAGGTGCCATTCGATGTAAGCAGATAAAACTGCAAGCTGAAAGACCAAAGTAAACACAGTAGAATCATGTTCTTGTGGTGGCCCAAGGACAAGGCAGGCTGATGTTTCTACTTTCCCTGGGTTAAGGAAAGAGGAGATCTAGATGGCCACAAGTCACGCCACCTGACCAGCCAATGGCCCCGAGGAGGCCTGCTTGCTTGAATAAGGTACCAGCTAGAGATACCGACTACTGGCCCCTAAACAAGGCTTCCTTAATATGATGCTTTAAAGAAAAAGTAAGAATCACAAAAACAATCCTTCTCCTTTTTAAGTACTGTACTTTCTTTCATTATTTAATACAGTCACAGGGAGGTCAAAACTAATATTAAATTTTCTTACACTAAGTAAGAAATGTATGTATGTCTCTAGGTAATTGTATGTGAATGAACTGATATTAGAATTTGGGCTGGCAGATGCCTTCCTAAGCAGTTCCTCTCTTAGTCCACATTGTGTTGCTCTGGTTATTAAAAGTGTCAGCCACTCTGCCTGTAAGAGGGATAACAAGTTGCTACTCTCTGCTGTATTCAAAATAAAGAAATTAGTGAGTGTCATACTCTTCCCTCCCAGCTGAATGACTCCTTCAAAGAACCTAGGTAATACTTCAAGTACTGAGAAAGAAGCGATGCCTCCTTAAGTATCTGGGGTTCATGTATGTAAGAATAACCACATATTAACTAAACTGAGGTTAATGTATCTGCTGTGTTCATTTGATGACTACATCAATTGGTGACTGCATCAATTCAAACAATTGTAAATGTATTTATTAAATTAAGGTACAATTGGAATTATGTATTGATCTATTTCAAATAATTTAGTAAACTTAGTAATTTAGTCAGTAATATACTTGCTTAGTTTTATATTTACTTGATTATCTTAATAAAATATATAAAGTACACCAAACTGTTTTTTTTCCCTCTCAAAACTGCAACCCGTCAAACCCAAGGGCCAGTGTACCTTTGTTAAACTGTTGGTAAGTTAGTTGGCTCTGCCCTAAATTAAGATCTACATCTAACCCTTAATCTGACATTTTCCACTGGTGTATTTTACTAAATCAAGGGTGAACTGCATTGGAAACATCGTATTTGTGGCCATACAAATATTATCACTCAGGATACTAGATTATTTGCACATGCAGTGGTTCAGTAGATACATTAACAAGGATAAGGCTAATAATAGGGCTATCCATCTTAAAACGGAAATTATATTTGGTTTTTGCTATTGCTGCATTATTCAGACTTACGCCTCTAAGCACTGCTTTGTTTTTGATTTTTTTTTTTAAACTAAAACACTAAATTTCTTTCCCAGGCTCTAGGTGGGTGATTAATGCAGTCAGTGTTGCATGCATTTCTTATATACAAAAGTTATTGGGCTAGAAAACCTCAGCTGCACATAATATCCACTTGGTATAATAGTGTGTAATGGGGAAGGCAAAGGGGCAATTATAGTTTGTTTCTATATTAGTCACAGCATAATTTAGTGAAGTCTCTTCCAATACACCACTTTCTCTCCTTTCCCTAGGGGCTGGAGAAAGGTGGGGCCTAAGGACAATCTTGGGATGCCTCCATGCCCAATGAATCCTCAGCTAGGAAGATCTGTCAGCTTTATGCCCAAATCTGGCCAATTCTGTTAGTTGTACAGTCACTCAATTCTAATTAATTTTAGTAGACAACTGAGTGCTCAGGGACAGTGTCCAAGTTTGCTGAAAAGGGAGATATTCTCCTTCTGGCTGATTTTAGTGACAATAAAAATAATGTGTGTTAGATAAGTGCCAACAGGTAAGAAACCTCCTAAAGGTTCTCACTAGTGACAAAGAGAAATTTGAGGCCTGTCCAAGTTCTTTCTGGGTGGTCACTATATTATTTCTTTCAGAAGATTATATTTTTCCTGAGCATCCTAGCTTTCCACCTTGCCCTTCCACGATTTCCCATCCATTGATTTCTCTACTTTCCATGAAAGGCTTTCTTCCTTCCCTGTCAACTCTGTGACACACACTCTCACTCTCTCATTGACTCCTTAGTTGACTCTACTACTGCCTCCACTCCTCTTCAAACTTGTTTTCAACACTGATATCCAACAAAAGAGAATGAGTAGGAAGGCAATAGGCAGACAGACATGCAGGCAAGCAGCTCCAAAGAATGCCAGACACTTTCCCATACCCTAGTACTAGCTAGAGCTTCTGGCTGCTGTGAAGGTAGAATGGGATTTAATTCTTCCCCTTTAGCAACAGCTCCTGCAGGACTCCATAACCTCAAGAACCACCAAACCCCAAGAGGGCAGGATTGACACTCAAAGGTGAATGTCTTGAAAATGTTTTTTTTGTGAAGAATGCATTGTAGCTTTTGCATGAGAGCACTCCCTTGGCTGCCCTTTTAGATTTTCCTCCCTTTTTACTGTGGAAAAAATAGTTAAACAGTGTCCAGTCTAAAGAAATATTTGCAACTCAGAGCACTTTAGATATTTCAAGTGCTTTAAAAAAAAAACAATCACTAATTTAAACATTACTGCTAAACTTTATTGGGCATTTACCATGTGCCTAGACATCAAGGCTTCAAAATAATGTAATATTTTGCATCTATACAGTAACTCATCTGAGGACCTCCCAATATTTTACCAATGCTAATGAACTAATGTTGTAATTTTCCAAAGGCAAAAATGAAATACAGGTCTCCTCTCCACAGGTCTCATCCAATACCCATTGAAGTCAGAGGCGCCTGTTGAATTCAATGGGTGTTAGATCTGGTATTATTAGAGCTGGTCATTTTTGATCAGTTGCACGTATCTGTACTTGTCTAAAGCGATAGCCAGATGGTCAAAGGCAGCTAACAGGCTTGTGTGTATTATACAAATGATGAAATACAGTTTGATACTAGCAATACAGAAAAAACCACCACCAGGATGATGCTAAAATGGGAACAAAAATTCAGTCCCCAGAAGCAGCACTGCCAATAGATATGAATCCCTGTTGTCTTCATGCTCTGATTCGACAGAGAATATGGAAATAAAACCATACTAAGCCAGACACAATGACAGAAAATAGGATTTTTACAGAATTGTGCTTTTCTAGAAACAAAACTCAAGAGACTCAAATTCTTGCTTTCAAATCTGGGTTTTAACATTCCAAAAAATGTGATTCAGCATGTTTTTAATATGATTAGCTCAGTGATCCTTCAAGATGAGAGAACTGACAAAATATAAAACTTTGGTGGAATAATGTCATTGTATGGCTTTCAGGATAAACAAAAAGATACTCGTCATACTAGTCCACAGTGTATGAGCTTGCTCATTTTTTCCACCCCCACACAGCTTCAAAACGAAGTCTCTCTGTCTGCTAGAGTATAATGGTGTTTTGAAATATTTTCAAAAAACAGTGAACAAGCATTGATCTTGGTGACAGTAAGGAAACTGGCAGTCAAATACCAAGTTTAATGTGTACACGTCTCCCACCTAATAGTCACTGATAACTTATGATATTTCATGGCTCTGTGGTTAATATATGGCTGCTGACTACTACATTTTTTGCAATTTACTTCGCTTTTGTGATTTACAAAACAGTCCGATAGGTAAACTTTACCTTCAGAATTATAGTCTGATGCTTACTTGCAGCATATTTAATTCAGTTTTTAAACATCTAAAAACACAGAAGCATCAGATTAATCATTCAAAAGTTTCTGATAACCTTTCAAATAATTAGTAGGAATTCCAAATTTTCAAGTTTGAAATTTCAGACTGAAAAGGTCACCTGTGAACATTAGGAATACTGACTTATGCACCAAAACTTTTCTTTAAAGTGCAATTAAGGTACTTGACTGTCAAAAACTCATTTGAAGGACTGTTAAATTATTTTGGTGGAGTCATGATGTAGGCTGGTAAAACTTGCAGTATTAAAACATACCAGCCACAAATGTCAAGTTTTATTGTGAGACTGGTTTTAGCTTGTGGCAAAGTCAATTGGAAGCTACTTTGCTGTTGCTATGCAGATTTAACTGAAGATTTAAAATTCATTTTCATCTCTCTCACTTACCTTGGAATAGAGTAGTGACTGAAGTATCATTTAAAATGTCCTGGCCCTTCTACTTTGCCATGAGACTTCATCAAGGCTTCCTCTTTAAGGAGATGTGGAAGCAGGAAGGAGAACTTTCCTTGGTATGCAGGAAGTTAAGTAGCAGGTATACACAAAACCAGCAACAGCCTCAGTTAGCTTTTCAGAAACATATTGTAAATCTGAATTCCTTGGCTACTCCTTAAAAATTAACCTTTGGCTAACCCTATTAGTCTTTTTAGCCTTGACCTAAGTGTTGCATTTTCTTATTTCAATGCACACCATCCTTAACAGTTTGCTTTTATACAATGTATTGAAATGCTGAAGACCTCATTCCCCTAGCTTCCTTTGTACCTATCCCCCTGCTTCTTTCATGTCATTAAAAGTGTCTACTCTATGCTCTCTCTTTTAGGTTGTCTTTCTTCCGCCCCCCCGCAAACACACCTTCCCTACTTATTCCTTTTCCCTACTTTTTTGTGACTAAAAACATGGTTATAGTCTCTGTGTTGATGATGTCCATGTTGGCATTTCCACTGCTTTGGCTGTTTCGTCACTTTCAGCTTGTTTTGGTGACTATTCTGGGCATGTTTTCAGAGTAGTGGGTGAAAGGAACAAGAGAGTCAGAGTGGAGGAAGTGGCAGAGTTGATCAAGAGAGGCAGTGGGAGTGAGGGTGGACAGGGTGGGAAGGAGAGAGTTCAAGATGAAAGAATTCAGGAAGTCAGTAAACTGGAAATCATGAAAGGAGCAAGTGGGAGGGTGAACATAATTGTAAGAAATAAAGCAGTGATCAACCACTGGGAATTTGGGAGGAAACACAAATCTGCTTCCATTCTAGGGCACTGCTACACAGGAGGAGGCACAGAGGAGCTACTCTCCAGGACTGAACCCAGAACTGGAGTTGCCAGCATGGGAGAAGTGAGGAGGAAAAAACCCCAACCAATAGGATTGGCATCAACATCCATAGAGGTACATCCAGGGGAGAAGGGAGCTGGGTAGAATGTGCTAGGGAATAGTGAGGGGAAGATGACCTGGACCCAGACCTGTAAAGGTATTTAGCCATTGCAAAGCTGAGCACACAAATACCTAACTGATTTAGGACCCTAAATCTCAGACAATCATTGGGATTTAGGGTTCTAAGTGCCTAAATCACTTTCAAATATGAGACTTTGGCATTGCAACACAGTGCCTAAACACCTTTAAAAATCTGGGCCCTGGTGCCTATGCAACATGTCCAAGGGACTAGAGAGCTAGGCAAGTAATCAATATGTCCAGGGAGTGGGGAATCAGGCATTATGCACAGAGACACATGGGGAGAAAGGGAAGCTTGCTCAGAGAATTGTGGAGAAGGCAATCAGGTGGCAGGCAATTCAGCATATAAAGAGAAAGGAGCAGATGAATACAGGAGATAAAAATGAAGAGCAAAAGAAATGGCCTGATATTTTTCAAAAAGGAAAACTCACATTAAATACTGTCAAAATACATTAGATACTTCCCAAATATCATTTCCCCCCCACCCCCACATACATAGTTGTTGCAGCTGCCATAAGGATGTTGTGTTCTCACAAATAGGGTTATGATTTGTAATTGGGAAAGGGATGTCATCCATAAGGGAATATGTCTATTAAGTATTAAGATGTATTCTGCTCTATGGAAGGATTGGAGAACCCCTGGCCATGCAGGAACCAAATTGTGAAATATCAATAAGATGAAACAAAAATAAAAAAAAGCATTTATTATATTTGATTTCAGTTTGCCCTTATTTGATTGATTCTTGTTCTGTGCTCCATCCTCTATAGTGTGTTTGACAAGTAGAGTACTGAAATCTCAGGCTTTTCAAGTGATTTAATGGAGGAGGACAACCCATTGAGACACAAGGGCCAAGACCTCTATTTGGCATGGTTTCAAAGGCCATTTGTATGTTTTTCCTTGGGCTAAAATCTCATGGATGCTACTATGACAGAAACTTTTCTTAGAAGCCTGCCTGGTACTACAGTGAGCCTCAAGATGAGTATATGGAATAAACAAACTTCCTACAGAGTGAAGGGATAACACATGGAATTTAAATTCCTCCCCCCCCCGCCCATTTTTGGCAAGATTTTGTCCAATCCCCAAATGCAGCTAAAATTTAAAGAGGGTGAAATGATGAAAATTTGTCTGTATTTTAGGAGTGTTGGAGCATTTGTAATATAAACATTACATATTAGGCTCCATAGCATGAATTCTGAATTTGAACATGTTAAGTTAAAATTGGTTTACACAAACAAGTAAGTGTTACACCACGTAAGGAACTGTGTGTCACTGCATTATTGCTGCCAAAGAACATGACATTCAGGAAGATTGGAAATAAAAATGTACCATTTGGTTAATTCCTCAGCCATTCTGTCACATGAAGAGAAACAAAATATTTTAAATAGTTGTCACTGTGCCTCAGTGGGTCACAGCTGAGAATATCAGATTCAGGACAAAGCACTGAGAAATAGGGCTGACTCACCCACACTGGTGGTTATTCTACATAAAAGATATCAAGCCAGTTTAAAAAAAAAAAAAGGTAAACTTTTGTCCCACCACATTGGTTAACAAGAAGTCAAAAATGCAGCCTCCTTAAGCACTCATTTCACCACTCAGACACTAAACTTTACAATTAATGGTTATTTAAAAAAACAGTTTCATCCAAGAAAGGGTCCTTCTAATCCCAAGAGATCAGCCACACAGCCAGGTCAATATACAACTCAGATCTTACCCAAAAATCATGCGGTTGCCAATCCTTTAGATATTGATACTAAAGGTTTATTTATAAGCAAAAAGGATGAGGAGAGAAAATGGTCAAATCATATACCTGCAATCATTGCAAAGTTCTTGGAGCAGGTTTGTAGCAGCAATGTTACAGACTGCTTATAAAATCTTTGGTAACTTCCAAAAGATTGGAAGGTCTTTTTAGTGCAAGTCCATAGTTCAGAGATTAGACCAAAAAAAAGGCAAAATTTAAATGCTTCCAGGATCTTTTACACCTTTTCCCATGTGAGGGGACTGCTTTCAATTTTAGTTTATGGAAAATTATAGGCACAAGATGGAGTCCAGGGTCACATGAGCTAGTCACACCCCCTTACATAGTTTGAGGACTCATAGAAGCAGCCATTACCCATATTCTGGCTAAAATGTCCACAGGAAGGCTCACTGGATGGAGATGAGCTTTTTCTATGACCCATTATGAGAGCTAAGTATTCTTTGAGGGGCCATCAACTTAAATAGTTCATTCACAAATTGCTGGCCAGGCTGGACGTAAAACACCTACCAGGTAATACCACAATACAGACATTTGAAATACTAGTATAGTTACAAAAATACACATGCATATAAACAGGATAATCAGACTCAGAAAATCATAGCTTTTCCATTGACACCTTACATGATATACTTCATACAAGATTCGTTACAATTGTGTAACAGTGGTAGCAACAATGATAAACATGGTCATATTTCAATCATACAGCATCACAGCAATACATACCCAATTGTTTGGGAAACACTAATTTATAGTAAAGCCAATAACTTCCACAGAGTTTAGAGATCCTCAGGAGAAAGTAGGCTAATAAGTGAAAATTATTGCTTTAAAAGTAATAATCGTGGATTGTTTGAAAATTTAATTTTCAAACATTCTGCATGTGTGACTGTTTATACATAAATGTGGTAGTTATTTTAAACTAAGAAATTACACATGGAAAACAAAGTTAAAAGAAAATTAAGCTAACTTATTTTTAATGTTGTGCATGTGAGTGATCCCGTTGTCTTCAATGGAGCGCCTCATACTGGTAAAATTAATTACACAAGTAAGTATATGCAGGATTGAGGCCAACATTTGAATGATTCAAAGTCAGGAAATGCCAAAGTGAGGATTACTTGTACCCGAGGATGGGTGGGGTCTGGGAGGGAGGAAGTAGGAAGAAAAAGCAGCTCTTTGGGAACCTCAGAAATCAAAATTCGGGAGAGGCACGGGACATGTTGGGAACACACATGAATAAGAACGTGTGTCTCAGTTGCAAAGGGTTTGTGAACCTGAGTAGTGGGCAGAGATTGACAAATGCAATAAACCTTGAACTCATGTGGCATTAAAGTTCATTGTGAATGTTTTGAACAGCTCTTTACAAGAGATCCATGGTTCAGCTGTCTTAACCTTTGAAGAAGGTGGTAATAATAAATAAAATAGAATACCAGCTGGCTCTTAAAAAGGGTAAAGGAATGATGGTTTTTCCTCAGAAAAGGAAAGGAGCAGGCAATGGTGGTCATTTAATGGTCTCCTCACATAGAATATTCTGGTAAGGGTATCTACACATTGATTCAGCCGGAGAAGGTGTAATATATTAGCACAGTCTTTTAGATCACATGCATACTAAATATTACATCTGAAATCTACTTTGGAAAGTTGTATTTCTTGGTTGATTTAAAGAAGTATTGTAAACACCTTTCTGAGTAAAGTGTACCACAAAAAGACCGAGGAATAACATTTGTTTATTTCTCTATTTACCATTTCCCCCTTACACAAATAATGCAGTCACTATCAAGAAGAGAGCTAATAAACACAAACTAAATTCAAAGCAAACAGACAATGTGCTAATTATAAAAATAAAAAGATAAAGGCAAAATGAAGGAGACAAACAATCCTACTAAAGTACTTTGAATTACATTACACTAATTAACTTAAAATTATCTCAGCTACAGATAATCCTAGGATGAAGATGTAAGCCTAGGGATGTTCTAACCAATATCCTCAGTACAGGCAATAATTTAGCCAAACATGTAAGCACAGGAATAATCTTATGGAGCATAAGCTTTCGTGGGTGAATACCCACTTCGTCAGACGCATGACGTCTGAAGAAGTGGGTATTCACCCATGAAAGCTTATGCTCCAATACTTCTGGGAGTCTATAAGGTGCCACAGGACTCTTTGTTACTTTTTACAGATCCAGACTAACACGGCTACCCCTCTGATACCTTAGGAATAATCTTATTGACTTTAATGGGAATATTCACATCACTAAAGTTAGGCACATTGTTTAGGTGCTTTGCTGGATCAGGACCCAATATCTCTAAAGGTATTTCACAAAACCAGTACTATGAAGGAAGATTATCTACCCAATTAGAGTCAATAAGGAATGGTGGTCAGTGTTGCACAGTGGGGACTTTCAAACCAGTTCTAGTGGGGAGAAAATGAATTATAACACAGTGAGTGCTATATTTTGAAGAGTGAGCATGCCCTTTTGCTGTGCTTGATGTTTGTGCTCTTAGTGCCCCAATAAGCATGCACAACTCTAGTTCTCATTTCCATTGCCATAAGGTAAAGATTTCCCTAGATTCTGGTCTTAGATTTGAAGAAAAGGCTAGTAGTGATTTTGTGTGTCTGTGTTTGGTGGTGGGGTGTCTAATTCAGTGCACCTAAAAAGGGCCCGATTTTCAGAAAGCATTTAGTATTTTTCTTGTGGAAATCCATCCCCCTTAAACTGTTCAAGTGGGTCACTATAAATTAGAGGCTCCACAATTGCTAGTCATTACTGAAAATTTAGCCCAAGATTTTCAGCATTGTAATCTTAGATTGATTCCCAAATCTAGGCATTATGGTCCTACAAACCATCTACAGGCATTTTGTAAATATTCAAAATGAACCCCCATAACCCTAAATATTTTACAGGAAGTGTGCCCCAAATGGTGTGTTTACATCAGAAGAGTCATCAGATATGCAAACTCCCATTGAGTTGTAATGAGAGGCTTGTACGTCTGCAACTCCTTGCAGTAATAAAAACATCGAGGCAGTTGCTTTGGGGAGGAGGGAAGATTACACTTCTCCAAAGACCTGAAGTCTATCCTGCTCTTTTTTCAGCCATGAGTTGAGAACCTATGCCTTCTCTGGAAGGAAAATGCAAAGCAAAACTACTTTGTATTTCAATTAAAACAGCAACAAATGCTAGTATGTTGAAGAGAAATAGGAAAGGAAATGTAATAAAGGAAAGATCATTTATATTTATGGTCTAATTACTGCTATTTTGCAGTGCTCTTTCCTAACTACCTATACATGTCTTGACTCTGCTCCCTAGCTCAGGCAGCACTGGGTTCATTATAGGAGCTCCTCCACTTTTCATTTGCATTTTGAGTGCTGATCATACATTTGGATTTTAGAAACAGTGAGCTAGATTTTGGCCTGCAGCTAAGCTGCACTTGGTGCAGGAGACATTAGGGAGCTAGTTCTAGCTCCCTTATGTTATGCCACCTCGCCCTGCCATACATTAGAGCACCTGTGGAGCTGCTATGACTCATGCCACTAGTGCAAGTTGCCCTTATGCTAGTAGTGGAAAGGCATAGCAAGTTCTGCTCCACTACATCCTCTCCCTACCTTGACACACTGCTGGATGTGGAGCTGGGAGCCAACTATGCAACCTCTGCCAGTTTCACACCAGTGCAGAGTTCTCGTATACAAGGAGAATTCTCTACAGGCAGTCTCCTGCCAGAATACTTTTTGTGCCACTGCAGCAATGTGAAGTGGACCAGAAATTCCATGCTCTGTTTTTTATTAGTTACTGAGTGAACTAATTTTCAATACCAAGAATGTTACTAAACTCAATGCAATACCTTTGTTACCAAAAAAAACCCAACAGTTTTAAGTATATTCTGCTGGAAATTCCATGCATTAAAACAATTGTGTGGAACAGGCCTCTGCTTTTCTTGTTATGTTTCTTAAGAGATTTAGGGCCAAATTCTAACACTGGATGAATATGAGGCCACATCCTACTATAATGGGAGCCAGATATGTGCATCCTAGATTAGAATCTTGCTAATACACATTTTATTGTGAGCATTTGCTCATGGTGATCACAGGAGGAGGGGTGGGGGGGGGTAGGAAAATCACTTAATTTGTCATGGGAAAACAAAGAATTAGGATGTAAGCCTTATCTGAAAGGGATTCCCTTCCAGTTAACAATTTCCAAGGGATGTACAGTACAAGGTCACCATTCAGAAATTCTACAGAGGATCACCAGTGAGGTCAAGGTCAAGAGAGATTGGGTTTTAAGATTTAGAAAGTGTGGTTGGAGATTGATTCAGATGCATTAAAAGTGAGAGTAGTAAGAAATCCTGAGAGATAAATATATTTCAGTTTCATCTCCTCAGCATGGGGAGGAGAGTTGAAGAGAGAGGGCTAATGTAAGAGCTCTCAAACTTATGACCTTGCAGAGACTCCCCAGGGTCAATCTTATTGCAAATTCAGGTGTTTCACAGTTCACGCTGCCACTTTGAGTTCTTGCAGTTAACAAGATTTACGTCTATGAACTAGAATCTGTACATTTCCATAAATGCCACTCAATAGGATATCATTCTGGTCTTCTGATAGTTCATAAAGAAGTCAATAAGTATCTGTTATTTATTGAGATGTCAAACTGCACAAACCTTTATGTACATGGTAAGACAAGCAAGTCTTGTTCTTTTTAAAGACCCATTGGTCTCCTGCAGGGCACACTTCAAGGAGTTTCATTCATGTAATCAATATATTTCTATATTTATGCACCTAATCAGGGCACATCTGCTTTCCTGCTAAAGTACTCTTCAATAAGAGAATCACAATCAAAATTATTAGCTTTATTACATTGATTTTTTGTTCTGCTTGTTACTCAGACCACAAAAATAATTACATATTTTTCTTTCAATTACTACAACCAGACACAAAATCATTTCTATAGAAAATATTTCCCTGGTGTCAAGACCAAGGCATCTTAAACTACAAATGCTGCCATTCCTCATTTTAATTATTAGAATTTAACAGTTCCACAGTTTATTTTTAAACATTTTTCCTCTCTAAAGAGAACATCTGTTTCCCAGTATGTGAAGAGAAAGCCTGCCACAGCTGCCTCCACCAGAACCTGACAGAACAACCAGGAACAACTGAGGGACTAGAATTGGCCCCTTCCTCTCTCTAATGTAGCTTCACAGAGCAGCCAGATCTTGCAGGGTCAATTGCACGGATTGCTTCCCTGGTTAGTAGCACCTTGTAAGTGTCATTAATACAGAGCAGTGATAAAAAGTGCAAAAATTTTAAGTTGTCCAGAACCTGTTTTCAGGTACACTGGGTAAATTCAGAGTAACACCTGGAGTAAGACCATTGACGTCAAAGATTTGCCCCAGTGTACCAGTGGCAATTTGTTTTTATTCTCTGTACTTAAATTAGCTCTGACAATGTGTGCTTAGCTAACAGCTCATACTGAGGCCCTTAAGACCTGCATGTGGAGATTAACCTTGACATGCTGCTGCCACCTCACTTGTGCACTGAAAGTTGGCTTAGTTACATCTCTGGTACCATCCTACTCCTCTGGAAACTGGGGAGGTCCCAGCCAGAGCTAGTACAGACGTACCAGGCCTCCACATGGGTGCCCTGGGATCACCACAGATTTTTCACAATCTAGAAAGTTTGAGGATAAGTCCCCATGACCTTCTCTCCCCCTGCTGGAAGATCTCCATGTCATCCTTGAGTTAAAACTCAGATTTCCCTCCACAAAGCAGCTTCCTATGGGTTGTTCCAAGGAAGGGGATAGCGTGGGCCAATAATAGGACAAACCTGCCATAATTAAACTAAAATGGTACAGTTAACTTTAGGTTGCTGGAGAAAAACATAAAAGTGTTAATTAATACTGCTATTTAAGAAGGTTGTGAGTGGGAAGTTGGGATAAAAGTGGTTCAGCCATAGCTGAGTTATGAGAATGAGGATAAAAAATCCCACACCCTTTTCAATTCCAAAGTGGAGTTTTGCCCTAGTATAACTTGAGCTTGGCCTGTTTTACAAGCCTCAAGGAGGAAAGATGAAAAAAGATCAGTTCAGTATCTTAAAATGATAAAGTATTTGGCATATTTGCAAGTGCATTGGAAGATATTCTACACAGCTATTCATAGCACATTTAAGCTCCGTGGCTATAGAATAATGGATATATACTAGAGCAGGGGTAGCCAACCTGAGCTCGAGGAGGAGACAGAATTTACTAATGTACATTACATATTACTGTGGCTCTTTGGCAATGATTTTTTACACACACACACACACACACACACACAGTTGCTAATTTATATTCATTATAAATATACAATGTATAGTTAATAACTTAATCTTTTACTTAGTAGGACTTCTGGCAATCTTTGCTTTCAACAATTCCCTTGAAGTTTGGTTTGTGCTCAGTTGTGCTCACACGCAGCAGTTCTCCTAAGTAGCTGTCAAAACAGATTGGTGCTTGGATTTCACATGTTTGAGTGTCGAGAAAACAGACTCAAAGATAGGTTGAGGCAAACATCAAGATTAATTTTAGGGCTGCACCTCTGATGTTAGGGTAAGTAAGGTCCCCTTTGTCTTCTGAACAGATTTCAAATCTTCCAAAAAGTTCTATTATTTCTATTTGTGATGTTGCTTCGTCAATGACTAAAGGGGTCTTCAGGCAATCTGCTTCAGCACTAAAAGGGTCAATCAGAAATCTGATCAGAGGTCTTTTCTGCTGCAAATCTTGGAATCTTTCCTCAAAACTGTCCTTAAGATTTTAATCATGCTCACATACCTAGTTGTGCTCTGTTTTAGGGGTTCTGCTGCATCTTCTTTTGGTATAGCTTGAAGTTGTGACATTGAGGGAAAGTGCGTCAGCTCTCCCTCAAGCATTTGTCTGTGAAACAACTGCAGTTTGTTCATGAATGCAAATACGCCTTGCACTAGATCAGAGAGCAACCTGAATTTTCCTTGTAAGTCCATGTTTAGTTTATCCAAATGCAGCACGTCTGCAAGAAATGCCAAGTCTAGAACCCATCCAGGATCTGTAAGCGTGGGGTGTATTCTGTGCTTCTCCTCCATAAACAATTTTACTGGTTCCAGGAGCTTGGGAAAAAAAAAACCTTTACCTCTCAAGAGCCATCGAACTGCGCAGTGAAATGACAAATCGGCTGGGGAGTTGTCTTCATCCAGTTCTTCGGTTAGATTTTGAAATGCTCTGTGATATGAGTGCATTTGAGAGAATGAATTTCACAATGTGCAAGACAGGTTTCATGACGTGATCAAATTTGAGATTTTTAGATATCAGTTGCTCCCGATAAATACAGTAAAATGTCCAAAATTCGAGAAAGCTCGTCAGACTTACAAAGCTCAACTAATCCATTTGCAGATCCCCACATGCATGGAGCCCTGTCCATTGCAATGGCAGTGAGCTTCAGTAAAGGCAAGTGGATTTTTGCAACTACCAACAACAACGCCGCCTTTAGATCTCATCCACGAGTTCTGTCCTTTAGTGACAGGATATTGAAGAGTTCTTCCCTTACAACACGGTCCTCAGACACAGTGCGGACAAATACCGACAATAAGGTTTATCCTGTGCACGGCACAACTCATCCAAAGCGATGCTCAAATACTCACACTGCTGAAGTTGCAAGTGCAGGTGCAATTCAATGTCACTGTTCAGGTCAGAGATTGTGTGGTGTGAAAGCTGCAGGCCAGAAATTTTCTTCTGTAGATTCTTGTTCTCTGGTGACAGGATTGAAATCAGATCAGTTAGGTATGTTTTTATAAGCTCTCTTTCAGAGTAGGGCTTTTTTGCATGGGCTATGTGCCAGGCCCATCATAGGCATCTAGTATCAGGGGGTAGCCGTGTTCATCTGTATCCACAAAAACAACAAGGAGTCCAGTGGCACCTTAAAGACTGACTAAGATTGATTTGGGCATAAGCTTTCTTAGGTAAAAACCCCACTTCTTCAGATGCAGAGGCTATAGGAGGCTAATGTTACAGTCTGCGATTGGTTGGCAAATCTGGTGAAGAACTGGGCTTCTACATCTGTTTGTTTTTTCAAAGTTTTCAGTTTTAAAGTGCACAATTCAGAACCTTGTGGGAATTCTTGATCCGTATGTGCATGGCTAGAAGCAAAATGACACTGCAAGTTTGAAGATTTGAACTGAGATACACACGTCTTTGAAAGACGACACAGACATACTATTACGTTCAACAAAAAATTCTCTTATTCTCTCACTCTTGTTGGAAGCCTCGACTTTCATCGATTTTCCTTTCCATTTGCACTTGCCTTTCATTCTTAGATGGTTAAGAAAAATTTTGATTAAAAAATTTCCATTCCAGGTAGTCACTATATGCTTTATTCAAGGAGATACTGGTGCCAGCCAGGGGGTGCTAGACCCCTGGCTCTGTCCCAGGTCCTGTCCCCCACTCCACACCTTCCCCCCCCCCCGACTCTCCACCCTCACCTCCACCCTGTCTCTTCCCATCCCCTCCCCTGAGTGAGCCATGTCCTCACTCGTTCCCCCACCCCCGAGCCTCCCGCCTGTCGCAAAACAGCTGATCACAGTGGGCAGGAGGCACAGGGAGGGAGGAAATGGTGCTGATTGCGGGGGCCGCCAGTGGGTAGGAGGCGCTGAGAGAAGGGGATGGGTGCTGAGCACCCACCACTTTCCCCCCCCCAGAGTCGGCTCCTAGCAGGAGCCACATACCTTCTGAAGAGCTGCATGTGCTCTGGAGCCACAGGTTGGCAATCCCTATACTAAAGAATGTTGGAATCTGTTCAGCAGAATGTCCCGTTCCCCCCCCCCCCCCCCACACACACACAGAAAGATGCCATTTCATGGACTCCAAAATACTTCAAAACTTCTGTTGAAATCAGTATATTTTGTGATGGATGTTTCTCTGGTTCAGAAAATCCATCCTGAGAGAGAGGGGGGTGGGGGGGAATGGGGGCAGGGATGGGTATTGAAAATCTTACCTGTTCAATCTGAAAAAAAGGTGTCATTTTGCAAAACTTCAAAAAGGTTGTTTTTATTCAAATGCAGAATAAAAACAAATTTTGAAATCTTGAAAGTTGCAAGGAATTGCCTCATGCAACAGAATTGTCATTCTCCAACAAATTCTAATGTGTATGTTTAAAGGTACTTGAGTTAAGGCTACTTTAATTTAGATCATTGATAAAAGGGCACATTGCTAACTGCAATTAGCAACAATGAAGTGTCTTAAATATATTTTCACTGTTAAGGTGCTTCTAAAAATCTCTAGTGTTTTACTTTATGGAATATGTTATGAAATTATTTATACTTCAAAAAATTACATTCAGAACCAAATCTGCAATTCCAGCAAACATGGTAGGGGCTCAATCATGAGTTCCACTGCATGCCCATTCACAGGAGTAAAGAGACCCTCAAAAGCCCCCTTAGTTTCCTCTGTGGTCTACTCGGCACTGATGGACACAGTGCTGTAGGGAAAGTAGCAGCCAGCATGATGCTAATCTTCCTTGGGCTGCATTGTAAAGTTACTGTCCTGTCCTGGATGATCAGTTTCAGTAGCTATCACACTGGATTGGGAGTCAGAATACCTGGCTATTATTCCCAGATCTATCATTAACTTGCTCTGGGAATTTAGGCAAGTGATTTCACCTCTGTGCCACGGCCTCCATATCTGTAATGTGAAGATAAGACTTTGCAATCTTTGGAAAAGTGCTTTGAGTTCTACAAATGAAACATGCTTTATAGGTGCTAATTCATCACTATTGTGGGTCCAACTGGATTTGACAAGGTCAGATACTTTGCAGACATGTAGAGTGTGAATCTGGGTGGGGGGGGAGAAAAGGGGGGAAGAGGAGGAGAAAAGAGCCTTTTGGTGTGAGGCCACACTTTCTGCTGTGATGCATTTCTGATGTATTCCTTTCCCATCTCATTTTGTGACAATTGAAGAGACTTGTGGAAAATGTAGACATAGATTTATGTTTTGTTTTTTTTTAAAGTATAGTAAAACCTGTACAATATTCCACCCTTAATAGGCAGTCTGTCTTAAATATGCCCAAAGCATGGATTAGGAGTTCTTTCGCCTAATAGGAAACCAGTTTGATTCAAAAACCGATTTCTGCTGATCCTTTGAATAGTTGCTTAAGACAGTTGGCACTGTATGTTCTAGGAGCCAAATCCTCAAGTCTTTACTCAGTTTTTACTCTTCTTGCTCAGGCAAAAACCTGTTAAAAACCTCAAACCTACTCAGGTAAAACTCCTAGTGATATCATTAAAAGAGACAGCACAGCTGTGCCAAAGGAAGTGATCTCTCCTTTAAGAGGAGGTAAAGAAAGTTGTTGGTATTAGGTGGTGCTGTAGGGAAGGGAGGAGCACTTCCTACTTTGGAAGTGGGAAATTTAAGAACCAAAACAAAACTAAAGTATCCACAAGTGCTGGATTGTTTTTGGCTGTGTCTGATCTAATAGCCACATCTGAATATCCATATCATATATATTCCATATATAGCACACAGCAAAAAGAGTAAAGCTATGGGTAGTGGTGCTACATCTTTCAAGGATTTTCACTGCACACTGTAATACCAGTGTTCCAGATTTGCACCTCTGTTGTAATCTATTTTATCGCTGTTGCTCGGGTTTAGGAAGGCTGGAAAGGATTGCCTTGGGTGGAGTGAAAGTCCTCAATGCACTGACAAGGCTTTTCCTCTCTCTGTGTTGAGTGTGTGCTTGAATATGTGCCAACAGACAGCTGTAGTAGCAGTGTGGATTGCTACTAGGCAAAATTGGGCATAACTCCAAGTAACCATTTTGCATGTAAATTTATTTGATTACTAAATACCTAGTCTGCCTTTTCACAAGTATCAGGTCAGTCAAAGTCATACTCCCATTCATCTGATATTCTTCAGAATAGGAAACATTCAGCCTTTTTTCAAATCATGATTGTGGTGTCCTTAAAGAGATTGTAGCTTTTTTTACCTAGAACAGCCGCCTCTCAGTGCAATTCCTTTCACCTACCTAGCTCAAAAAGTCGACTCACTTATCACAATAATCCATGAGAAAGACTCTTGAGCCAAAAAGATTAAATTTCTCCCTCCTATTTAGGAGATGGTTCTTTGTTTGTTCCATAAGACTTCGACTAGCTAACAGACTAGGTGGTCTGGTGAGAAAAGGCTCCGCCTTAGAGCTGGTAAAAAGAAAAATTGTTTATGAATTAAAAATCTCAATTTTTCCTAAATTTGAAATGCAGCCCTTGGACTATATTTTCAAAACTGGCCACTGGTTTTGGATCTCTGTTTGTGGGATCCCAGAGGGAGACAGCAGGTGTCCTGATTTTGAGAGGCACTAACTACAACAGAGTCTATTAAAGTGAATGAGAAAGTGACATCTGAAAGAAAGGCCCAGAGTATCTCAAGGTGGGCTCCACAAATTTGACACCCTTCCGCCAGCCCCCCCAAAATTAGAACCCATCCTAGCAGAAAGCAGCAAATCCAACTGGACTTTATGCTCTGTTCCAATAGCTGTCTTCCACATACAAAATTATGAAGCAACACATCAGGTACCATGTTTCCAATATCAGGAAATAATCATTCCAGTACTTGACTTCATGAGGCACAGCGTCTGGTGGAGTGTTCCACTATGAGCTCTGCTCTGTCCTTACATTGATAAGTGTAAGGGCAGGAGGGTAGTTTTCTCCATTAATTTTTTGTTTTAAATAGGCCACAAAGTCATGGAATTCACAATTTCTATCAAGTCTACAGCTGTCATTCACCTACAAGTCATGTAATTTCTGCCCTGTTCTTACAGATGAAAAGTTAAGGATTCCTGCAGTTATTCTTAGTCTTAAATTCAGTGGAGCATTTCTGGATTTCACATACGGCAATATACTAGTTTAATGTCTATGTGATTTCAATTAACCAGTGAATTGAGCCTATTTACTAGTTTAATGTTTTTCCAAAAGGTTAGAAAACATCTTCAGACTATTGACTAGATATAAAGATATTGGCAAATTAAAATATTTTCCAGAACATTTATTTTAGAATTTGAAGTTTAACATGTCCTCTTTGTAAAAGATATAATTTATTTCTATGCTTAAACTAACATTCCCTGATACTCCACAAATCCCACATTAAATCAGTTGTATGCAGTATTGTGGTAGCCATGTTGGTCCTAGGATTTTAGAGAAACAAGGTGCATGAGGTAATGTCCTTCATTGGACCAACTTCTGTTGGTGAAAAAGAGACAAGTTTTCAGGTTACTTTAAGAGCTCTATGCAGCTCAAAATCTTGTCTCTTTCACCAATAGAAGTTATTCTAATAATACACTGTCACAAATCAGAAGTTTCTATATTTCATTTTATTTAGCTTCAAGCTCCTTAGCAGACAGTGTTTTCTTAAATGTTTGTTCTATAAGAAAGTCTCCTGCCTTACAAAATTTTACATAAAACCATCACATTCAGATAAAGAAGGGATGTTTAGAATACACTGTCTGTAGCTCAAAGGAGAGGCGGACAAAACCAAATTAGGAGCCCGGCACAGGAGCTTTTGTCCCAGAGTTAGCATCTCTTCCTCTCCCTGTGGCAATAGAACTATAGGACTTGAAATAATACAAGCAACAGTACATCTGGCACATGACTGTCTGAAAGGGTTTATTTTCCACTTTCCCCATCCCAGCTCCCAAACTAACAAGCAAAGAATCATAGAAGATTAGGGTTGGAAGAGACCCAAGGAGGTAATCTAGTCCAACCCTCTGCTCAAAGCAGGACCAACACCACCATCTAAATCATCCCAGCCAGGGTTTTGTCAAGCCGGGCCTTAAAAACCCGCACAAGACTTATGAGGAGAGGCTGAGGGAACTGGGATTGTTTAGTCTGCAGAAGAGAAGAATGACGGGGGATTTGATAGCTGCTTTCAACTACCTGAAAGGGGGTTCCAAAGAGGATGGATCTAGACTGTTCTCAGTGGTACCTGATGACAGAACAAGGAGTAATGGTCTCAAGTTGCAGTGGGAGAGGTTTAGGTTGGTTATTAGGAAAAACTTTTTCACTAGGAGGGTGGTGAAGCACTGGAATGGGTTACCTAGGGAGGTGGTGGAATCTCCTTCCTTAGGAGTTTTTAAGGTCAGGCTTGACAAAGCCCTGGCTCGGATGATTTAGTTGGGAATTAGTCCTGCTTTGAGCAGAGGGTTGGACTAGATGACCTCTTGAGATCCCTTCCAACCCTGATATTCTATGATTCTAACTTCTAAGGCTGGAGCGACATAGCGCTGTCCACACTGGCACTTCTGTCAGTGTAACTTATGTTGCTCCGGGGGGATATTTACGAAAAAAGTGGTAGACAAGCCCATATTGTAGGCCAGGATTTTACCCCTTGTATATGTGTACACTATGAACTTCATTTACACCTGATGTGCTCAACCCCTTCCTAAAATGAATGATCATCGTGAATTTCCCAAACTAAAATTTTTATTGTTAACTAAGTTACTTATTTTGTAGTGAACAAAGCATAGACAAGAGAGATTAAAACAATTTACAAACATTCCTGTATCTAAACTTCAGTTTTACTATAGGCTTTCTAGAAAAGGTATCCTCATAAGTTATATAAATGAAGATGTACGAAATAGTAACACATTTAGAGAGCAAAAAGGTGTGCCCCCTGTTCCCCTAGGTCCAGTCAACAATCTTATGCTGGGTGTTAGAGAGAGAGAGAGAGAGAGAGAGAGAGAGAGAGAATGTCTTCTTCTCCCCTTGTAGGTTTGTTTCCACTAAAGAGCCTGACTATCTCCTCTGTGAATCCATTGTCAAAATGTCCCAATCTCAGTCTCATGAAGATTTACCATTTTTGAGATCTTATCCCTCACTCCTGAAAAGTCATCTCACACTAGTCTAAGCAGTCCTTTCTGAATCAACCTGTGTAATCTCTTTTGATGGTGTTTGTTTTTGTTTGGTGATGGTCCATCTCTTGAGGTTGCAGAAGTAGTTTTCACCTGCCTGGTTGTCCGTCCATAAGCAACTCATCTCTTGGTTTATACCACACTATATTAGAAGTTCAGCATATAATTCACATTTTGGTTACATGCCCAAGCACTAATTCACAAGAGGTCCCTCTATCACAGTCGGGCATGGTGGAATTTTTAATTCAAATTATGGAATTCATTAATACAATCTTATAAGTCTCCATCTGTTGTCTATGGCTATAAGGACTGGTTGCGTAGTCCATCCCACTGTCAATATTGTATTATTTCCTATGATCAATTCTGATATGCTCTAGGCACTCTAATTTCAAATGACTCACTGATTGGATGGGGCTTCCATCATTTCTCTTCAGAGACGATTCAAAGTTCTAATAGATTTCACTATTTAGAAGTATTTCCTGATCAGTCTATATTTTCCTGGGATAAATTTACTCTCATTACCCCTATTCATACCTGTTTCAATCACCTAGCATATTTAATCTATAAATATTTAGTTATTTTAATTTTTTCTCATAAGTCCAATCTTTTTGTCAATCATTTACATTGCGCCAGCTAGAATTTCTGCTAATTAGCTGTCAAAGGTACTTAATGAGACTGTGGCTAATAGTGCTTTGAAGGTGGGAGAATATTTCTTGAAATTGCTTAAAAAAAATCTACAAAAAACAAGTTCATGTAAATCCCAGATTCTGCCTTCCTTACTCAGAGTCCAATGTACTCTGACGTAAATGAGACCAAGATCTCAACCTTTAAGTAATCCTTCCTTCCACAATAGGCCTATCAACTTCAGCAAAGTCCTCCTGAAATGAGGAGGCAGAATGTGTTCCTAGCATGACCAGTGTTTGTTGCATATAAAACATAAGATTGAACTACTAAAACAACAAAACAAAAACGCACATGAAAAATTCAAAGCATTCCTCCCCCCCCCCTTACATCCTCTCAGATTTGATTTTTCCAATAAAAAAAAACTGAGGAAATTTTAAATTAAAATTTCAACCAGATAAATAGTACATGTAAATTAGTGTGAACATCGAGAAAGATTTTTTAAATAGTATATGTATTTCTGTCTAAAGAATTACTATCATACTGTTTGCTACAAGGAAGGCAAAGAGTTAATTTAATTCTGGTAAGTTTTACACATCCCCAAGGTGGCAGACAATGATTTTAATGTAATGTTGATGGTTCTCAAAAGGACAATACAGTGAATGAACTGCACGGACACTGAGGAGAGACTGTTGTGACAAGTTAAGGTTAAGACTCCTGCAAGGAATGGGTAAGATATAGTCAAGACCTATAAAGTATGTTATTTTAACCTTTTCCATTCTATTTGTTATATTCCTATGGATAACCAAACACTCAGAGAATAGCTTGCTCAAAACAGTCACTGCAGTTTCAAACTGATCTCACAAGTCCCAATATCAAGTTGGCTCTGCTGAGGAATCATGCATGATGACTTGGGGTGCTGTGACTTGGGAATTCAGTCTAAAATTGGAGTGGATTGTGAATTCCACCCTGAGGCGTGAAGTGAAGGCACAGGCCTACCACTTGGAAAGGGTGGATCAAAAGCACAGCTCACCTTGGAACAGAAGGATTGGGGGGCGGGGGGGGGGGGAAGAGAAGGTATAGGTCAGAAAAACAGGCTTAATTAAAAAAAAGTGCAAGATACTTCCAAGGAAAAAATAGCTGGAAAAAATGGAGGAGTACAGTACAGTGCAGTGCAGCATGGCTAATTGCTTAGATGAAATTCTTTCGAAATATTACTAAATTATGCCCATCCCTGTGTAACTACACTAGCCTGGGGGGAGAGGGATCAGCAAGATCATTCTTCCTCTACATCAGCCATAGAGGAGCCAGGCATAAACTTGCCTCTCAAATTAAGAGATGGAAATTGGGATTGCTAGTGCTGCCAAGATTCCTGGAGGCCTCAAAGGATTCTAAGTGGGTAAATGAGGATGGGGGGAAGATTAGGGTTGCCAACGGTCCAAGATTAAATCTTTAGTTCCTGGAGCCTCAAGGCCAATCTTTAATTAAAGATAGTCATGTGATGAAATCTCCAGGAATACATCCAACCAAAACTGGCAACCCTAGGTGTGATCCACTCCCTCCCTGCTTTAGGGAGAATACCTGTTGAATTGATATATTGGGACACAGCTCCCCATACTCTTAGAGATAATTTTTCCAGGCTCTACCCATGCCTCCCCCTCTTTGGGAAGTCTGATTTCCAGTGAAAATAATTAAGCTCAAATGAGGAGTTCCACAGAACTGTTAAGCTTTGCTTTACACAGAGACAATCATGTTTTACAATGTTAGCCTTTTCACTGCATACATTTAAGCAGGGGAAGATGAGGCTAGCACCCCCCCCCCTCTCCTGCCCCCAAAGAAAAAAAGGAAAAGGAAAATACTGTAGGGAGAGGATCTATTTGTCACCTACCCCAAATGGTTTCTGCCACCTCAATATCTCTGAGGCTAGAGAAGGACCCAGTTATGTAACATACAGTCACCAGAAAAGCAGGGGAAGCAGCCACAAGGCCACTTGCTGGGAAGCGGATAGAGAGGGACAGGAGCATGTGTGCCTGCTGCAACGTGGCAGTGTGTTGGGGGGTGGGGGGGAAGGAGGAAAGAAGGAGTCATCACCCAAGGAACTCCGGTGAGGAACGACTAGGACACCCTTTCCTAGTCATAAGCTAGGTAGCTGTTCGCCACCAGAGCCTCAGGATCTCTTCTCTTTTCCCCTCTTATCCCTCGACCTCCCATTCACAGGAAGCTTCCACCCCAACCACACCTCCTGCATTTTTAAGGTACAATCGGTATAAACAAACTTTCAGAATGTTTTGGTGCTGTTTCTAGAGCTCAAGGATATAAAATTATAGCAAAGCAGAGTTATATTGTAAGTGCTCTCTCTCAGAGGTTTGTCTTATTTTAGATGCATGCCAAGGAACAAACTATTTACATAAAGAAAAATGCATCACCACAGGCTCTATTACACCGGTTTGCACCTTAACACACCCCAACAGCTTTAGCATATTTGAAAACCCTATATAAAATTTTATTAATGCTATCTTTGTTTTTCTTTCCTCTGTAGGGATCACTGCATGCCAGTTTTTATTGGAATCCATTAATACACAAATAAAATATTGAGTGAGAAAAAGAAAAAACTCTACAATGGAACATTTTAAATTTCTTGATGACTACTACCAAATCCCAAACCCATTCTTTATTGATATAACCTAGTGGCTATGGGCCAGATTCTGCCACACACATTCACTCTTACTAATACTGAAGGGTTAAAATCCATGTGCATTTTATATAACCTGGTATATGGATTGTGCCAGCTCTTTTCCAGACCCAAAGTCCAGATTATGGTCAAGGGACCAGAGGCCTAGCAAATAGTGATTAGTTAAGAGAAGCAGAACAAACAAAAGATGGCTTATTTTGGCAAGCAAGGTTTAGTCAAATTGCCAGGTGTTGGAGCTGAGAACTAAATAATTGTGTCTTATTCAGACTTGCAGATTGAACAAAGAAACCCTGTTTCGGTTGAAGTTTCTTCTGCAGGGAGACTATGTTCCCGCATATCCAACCTTGAGTTTATGAAAGGTTGGCATGTCAGTATAAGATATGGCCTCCTCCCACCTCCCTTTTCCAGGGACCAATGCCTGCCTTAAAACACAAAGGAGACCATCTTTATTGCCATATACTCTCACTGTTTCTTTGTTTTAACCCCTAGGAATGTATCTGCTAGACAATCAGAGGAGCTACTCCATTCCTATGGACCCCAAATCAGAATTCAACATATGTTTTATACTAATATTTTATCAAAATATTAATTAAATGTTAGCTTGCTAACTTGAGACCATGGGCGGACATTATGTAACCTGTTAGCACATTAGCCAATGGTTATCTTGTCTTGCAACTAGACCTATCCCAGGATGTGGAACTGCCTACCCCGTCACTTTCCCCCGCCCATGGGAAAAAAACAAAAACAAAAACCTATATATTCTATTGTATTGTAATCAATTGATTGACAGTGTCTGAGCCTAATAAGCAAGGTAACACTCCACCAGCGCTGTGCATAATAAACTCCTATGCTTGACCTCTACACGGTGTGGATTTATGTTCCTTCAAATACCTTACTGCTTGAGTAGTCTCACAGGAGTAATGATTTCTCAGAGGGAAATACTCTTCAGCATGAGTAAGGGTAGCATGATCTGGCCCTATTTTAAACAATTGCAGGATATTTAAAAAATAAATATTTCCTGTGTACTGCAGTCCACTGTTCTGCAAATCACACTGGTTGGCATTCCCTTTTCTGGGCTTAAATGTGAATTAGGTTGTATATAAGCTTTGCTCTAAACATGTATTTCTGCTTAATGTTAAGGATGATGCAAGGGGTATCCTTGATGATATCAAGTCTTATGCAATATATACATAAATCTGAGTAGGAGTTTTATTAGTCTGAAACAGTATTAATCAAGGGTTGACACAATTGTTTCAAAAGGGTGTTAAGCATAGGCCTCCAAGTATGTGAAATGTTCAGCAGACATGCTCTCCTCTTAATCTGTCTTGATTTTTCTGATGAAGAAAATAAACCAATAATTGATATTTCTCTTATGTAGGTCAAATTGTGATCCAACATGGCAAAAAAAACCTACAAGTACAGGAATCTAGGAAACACTATTCCCAGAACTATGTGAATATCACTGATGGTAGTACTCAAGAATTCAGGTAAATAATTGCTTCTTCAAACACTAGGACAAAAACTTGTTTTCAGATCTGCAGTGCAGACCTCACATACAATATGCAATAGAAGCCCAATTTTAAAACTTGGGAGGCCTCAAGTTAAGCAAAACCACCTAAATACCCATCTTAGACACACCTATGTTGATTTGTAGAAACCTAAATCACTACTTATCCCTAAAAGGAGTATTTTAAATACCAAATAAAGAATTAGAGACCCAACTTCAAAAAATTTGGTCCCCCTCTCTCTTCCATAACCTGAAATTAATTAATAATTCATATTTTCAAAACCATGCCAATGGATATGAGAAATATGCTAGGTGCAAACTTTGTTTATACCTATAGAGTTGGTTTGCAGACACCTTGATATACAAAATAAGTGTCTGTGGGGACTGTAAAACACTTTGCTCTAAATGACCCATGAATTAGGTGGTGACCCCCAACTCAAGTGAAAAAGGTCAACCATCATATCCTTGTAAGACAGAAATATTATTGATATAACCTAGTAGCTATTGGCCAGATTCTGCCACACACATTCACTATTACTAATACTGAAGGGTTAAAATCCATGTGCATGTTAGTACTTTTTAAAAAATATATATATATGAGGAAAAACACACCTGTATGCACATCGGATTAGTTTCTTTCAAGCAAATGCATGCCAACATTATGAACCCCGCCCCCGCTCCTCCCCCCCCCCCGCCCAAAACACAAAAAAACCACACACAGCAATAAAATGTGAAAGATCATAAAGTCATGGAATCAAAAATCTCTGGTATAACTAATTAGTGTAGCATATTCCATTTATATGCTCCAAAGACCATTGTCACTCAGAGCAATTCTTTTGCTCTGACAACCGTTGGCCAGTGGCTGTCCTGCCACCAACATATCTCCCTTGTTTATCAGCAAGAGCCAAGTTTTGCTATGAAATATTCATCTTCAGTAGTTCTGGCTGCTCCATCCTGTTAAGTGGATGATGGTCAGCCTCGAAGGCAGCTGTATATGTAAATTAATCCCTGTTTTTATTAGCTCCAACTACAATTCTCCAGAGTGGGATTTTTTTTTTTAAATATGGTCTATCATTCTTCAGTCCACCACACAAAATGCAGGAATACAAGGCCTGAATTGGCTGTAGGAGATTTGTGCATGTGATGATTTCCCATCATGTGGCATCAGAAAGGTAAGAGAAGACAAAAAAAAAAAAAAAAAAGGTAGCTTAAGGGGAGAAAGTAAAACCTGGATGTATTTGAGCTCATCTATGATCCAATTTTACCAGTTGAGCTGCTGGGGATTAGTGCAGCTGATTACTTGCATTAGGGAAAGTTGAGATATTAAGGTACTATAGATTTTGTCTAGGAGGAAAAAAAACCTAACTTCGTTAGCAAACAATGTAAGAGAATCACATTGGGAAACTGAGTTCTGTTGGGGGGGAAAAAAAAAAACCATTGACAATAAGATCTATGCACTATTTTCCTGGCTATTGCATATTAAATCAAAGTGGAAAGGCTTGAAGGCAGATATGCTAATTGCCATCCAGCTGTCATTAAGCAAAACTTACTTTATTCATTTTTACTACCATTCAAACATTCTTCCCCCTGTGGTTATACTGTCTGAACTTGATGTAGATCTGTGATGCAACTTGAGCTCTTACTGCAAAGCAACTTGACAGATTACTATATGGGGACCTATAGAAACATGTTTTGCATATTTATGGGGCTAGATTAAGCCCAGGGTTATGTTGGCTTCTGTCAATCCCAGGCAAAGAAGACAGAACCCAGAGAGTGGTAGCAACAATGTCCAGCATTTGCATCCTTCTTCCCATCATTAAACACTCTAAAGCAGGTGACAGTGACTGTTGAAGTAAGCTGGCCAGGCCAGCATGGGGAATTGTTGATTCACCACACAGTCTGTGGGCAGCTTCTGCAGGTGAGGTTTTTATAGTAACCTGACCAAAATGTAAAGCATCTTTCACTTGGCAGAATCCCCAGTAGAGAACAGTGGTACAAGCATATCCTCTTCTGGAATGAGTGATTCCTGCAAGGAAGTATAAATTGCACCTCTTTGCAACAGCACATCTTTAAGTCTATTTAAACAAGCATATTCAAAATATGGAAAACCTCTCCCTCACCACCATATTGTATCTTTACATACAACCCTAGGGGCCTGATTCTACCTCCCACACAAAATACTTGACTCTGCTGTAGTTCCAGGTCTTCTTAAAATGATCTCAGGTCCTGTGCCTGAGATAGCAGCCAGAACAGTTCAGTAAACTGTCCAGAAGTGGTTTTCAAATGGCATTTGCAGCTTATTTTTTGTTGTACTTTGCTTAATTGCACCAATCACACAGTGCTGCACCATGACACTTTCACCAAATTGATGTTACAGGCTCTCGTAGGTAGACAAGTTGCAAACCAGTGATTTGTACAAAAACAGACCTAATGTGTATGCCTGCACAACATTCCATTTCTTTGTGTTTTTTCTTGCTTTCAGTCTTTGTGCTTCCTCCTGTCTTAGTATGCATGCACGGATACATGAAGTAATGATGGCTCTCATGTCTAATCATGGTTCTGGAGTGCACTTGCACTAAGAAACTTCAATTATTGTATCTTTATCTATTGGACGTGAAATCAACATGTTAGATATTGATTTCTAGCACCACAGTTGGTGCTATGGCTTTAGCCATTCGATCCTCCTTAATAGCCAATTCCACACTTCTCTTTCTGTCTCTTGCTGACTGCAGTATCAGCCACCATGAAATTGCTGTCACTTTTGTATGTATCTGAACAGTAGTAAGATAATGTGAATTCCCAAATTAAAATTGCAGTGATTCATTACAAAAAGTCAAGTCTGGAAAGTGTGATTTTTGAGAAAAATAAAACATGCAAATCTTTTATTTTTGATGAAAAGTTTGAATCATTTCCAACATTTCTTAGAAATATTTTGAAGCTAGAGCCCAAAAGATAGAGATGCTAAAATGTAGATTGCTTCTTTAGAATATTTATAGCTGCAATCAACTGGTAGATGTATACCTGTAATATGGGATGCTGGTCCAAGTCACAGAGCACAGGCTGGTGCCTGGAAGTCTACACAGCAACAAAACTGTCCCACAGTTCTGAGCCTAGTTGGCAGGCACTGGCCAGCCACAGGTTTTTCTTTGCTGTGTAGATGCTCTCTAGGGCCCGTTACTTTGTTCCAGGTGTTTTCCTGTGAAGGAAAACCCATTAAAGGAAACAAACCAGTGACACAAAAAAAAGTAATCCCAGGACAACAGTTTGGGATTTGAAAACCCATGCTGCTAACCCTTTCCAGATCCTGTACCTGGAGCCTTGAAATATGGGTGGATCAAGGCCCCCCTTTCCATAGGTGTACTTTGACTTCTTTATAGGGGTGGGGGAGGGGCTTAATACTGTTAATAGGTATAGGTCTAGCTTCTGGACTTACCAACTGTTGTGGTACATAAATTACAGCGTACTTGATGAATGAGCTGAGGCATAGGGCAGCCTGGAATTGCTGCTCACCCCAAACATTTCTCCATGCCCCCCCAGAGGGGAGGTGTGCCCCAGTTGGAAAAATCTCTGGTATATAGTTGGGGGCAATACCTCCAACATGCCCCCTAATCTCTGCCCATGTTCTTTTCTCTCAGCCAAGCAGAAGGAAATTGGGAATGGTAGTTCCAGGGCTGCTAGGACTTGTTAGTTTCCCCAGTGGTGCATGATGGTTTATATCTAGCCACCTCTCATCTCTTTTCCTTATAACGGAGCAGGGGTCGGCCACCTTTCAGAAGTGGTGTGCCAAGTCTTCATTTATTCACTCTAATTTAAAGTTTTAACATTATTAGAAGGTCTCCTTCTCGAATATACAACTAAACTATTGTTGTATGTAAAGTAAATAAGGTTTTTAAAACATTTAAGAAACTTCATTTAAAATTAAATTAAAATGCAGATCTTAGTTTAGTGTGACCCTAGCCCTTTCTTTTCCTTGCTGAGTTTTCCAACATCTGGCATGCATTTGCATAGTTTAAGCTGCACACAGCCCTCTGAGTGATCAGTTGTTAACCAGCTCCGAGAGGGACAGAGGACAGATTTCATGTGTGAATATATCTGTTCACACAGGTATGTGGATCCAAATGCTGAAAGCATCGCAAATGCAATTTTCTTCAAACAGTTAAATTTCACTGGCAGAGACGTCCAGCAGGTCAGAATAGAGGCCCCATGATCTCTCGCGGTAGCTTTAAGTGCACTCCGCAGATCTCCAAACTTTGATGCCCACAATTCTGAGTTTAACTGAATGAGCTGCATTTCGAAATCTTCAAACACCCATCCACTAAAATACAGACAAATCCAAGCCATTTTTGTTGAACTTTTCAGATTTAATTAGAAAAGACAGCATTGGGCCAAATCACTGGAAATCTGTCAGAAAATTCTAATTCCAGTTCTTGCATGTACATTCCAATCTCATTGACACGGACAGTGCAATGTGTCGATAGCTCTTTTATGTGTTGGAAGTAGCGGAAAGTCGAAGTTCAAATATCCCAAGAAAAAAAACTGCTAGTTTTACAACAAATGCCTTCCAGGTTTCATAAAGATTCAGAACCGTTTGTCCTGAACTCTGGAGATGGAGGTTGAGTTTGTTTAGGTGAGCAGTGGTGTCAGTTAGAAACATGAGCTTACACTACCATTTGTCATCATCCAGTTCGGGGTAGTTTTGTCCTTTTTCCGACAAAAAGGCCTTGATTGCATCAAAAGAGTTTACAAAACACACCAGAACTTTTCCACGACTTAGCCACCAAATATTGCTGTGAAATGAAATGAACGGACATCTAACTTTGCTTTCTTAGGAGCTGACATTTTGTCAAATGTACCCCTCAATTTACAGTAGGGAAAAAAATTGTGACAGACGGCACGCATAATGTCAAATGCAATGTGCTGTTCCACGTGATGGGATAGTGATGTAAGCAGCAAATCACAACTTAAAAATATCCCAGTATCGTGGTGCTGGAACAATTTTTAAGGTGGGGGTGCTGAGCTATGCCCCCTCTTCGCCTGTCTGCATCCTTCCCGGCCCCAGCTGGGTGTGGCTGCAGAGCCCCAGGCCGGCGGCTGGGACCCCAAGATAGCAGCAGAGCGCCCAAGACCAGTGCCCAGGGCTGGCAGCTGGGACCCTGGGAGGCATAGGGCCAGTGGTTGGACCCCAGGCCAGCAGCAGAGCCCCTGGAACCAGTGGCCAGGACCTGGGCAGTGAGAGTGCCACTCAAAATCTTGCATGCTGCCTTTGGCATGCGTGCCATAGGTTGCTGACCCCCATAACAGAGGATAAAGTGGAGGATTTGGACCGACAGGCAGGATCTCCTAAAGAAAAAAAACTCAAAATGGAAAAATTCTGTACTGGCCCTTAAGAAGCACAATTCCAAACTCACAGCCCAGGGAGAGGAAGCTAGGGAGCTTTAAGCCATTGGCATGTTTAAACTGAAACATCTCCAGGTTCTATTTTGGCTACATCTACACTACCACACTTACTACTTAAACACACTTAGATCTAGCTGTATGTTATGCTGCTGTAGCTCCTTTATCTTGTGTCAAGGGCCACAACAGGGATGAGACTTAACAAGCTGTCTAATTTTTACTTTAGACTCCCAGCAAGAATGCATGGGAGAAGGAAACCCTTGAAAAGGAGACTTTGTTCTGACTTTAATAGAAGACATACATGTTTGCTGGTTTCAATTTTGCCATGAAAAGTATGGGAAGAAGCTGTGTTTTCCAGTAGAATGCCCATGGAAAAGAAACTTCCCAAGGGGAGGAGGGGAGCGGAAAGAAGGAGGTACTCCACAAGCATGGACCTTCTACAAATGGTGGTCTGCTGTAATGCCATTGCTCTGCTGGATGGAATCAGAACTTTTCAACTGTGTCACTTCCAACAGCTAATGGAGCTCAGGTAGTGAGTTATATTCTCACTAATCACCACATTTCGTGCGGGCATGGCAATCAACATTAATAAGAATTGTGAAGTCTTCAGTGACTATGGATTTATCACAATATGCAAACATTTTCTTCCTCCCAGTCCTAGTGAACTGGCTGGCAAATGAACTGAGTCCTAATCCCTTCCTCTGAGAAGACCGAATCTAATCTGATTGTTTGGCAGGCACTGGACACAAGTATGAATAGAACTGAAATCCCATGCCAAATACACATCCTGAAGGCTCTTCTTCAGTAAAGGATTTGTACAGGTTGTAGAAAGTTTTGAATGGTGTTTCAGCTGTATCTGAACCCCCTTCTCTATGCTAATATACCTTCTTTAGGGTCTCTTTTCTCCTGCACACTTCCTCTTCTCTGCAGGTGTTTCAAGTTCTGGAATAGTCTATGTTTGTTTTTACTTTGATCTAGGTCCGAGTCATCTTCTCCCCTTCTCCTTGTAGTCTTAGGGACTCCTTGTTAAGTTTAGAGCTAGCAACTATTAGGTTTGATTTCTCAAAAGATTGTTCAAAAAAAAAAAAAAACCACACCCACACACCCACCACACATGCACACACACCCCTTAGCCCTCTTTTGCTCTGCCTTCGATGGGGCTCTGCAAGGGTGAAGGGTCCACTTGCATGGAGTTCATTACAGGACTAAGACGTTTTTTAAATTGCAATAGAGATTAAGTGGAATTTAATCTTATTCTATCCTGGTGCATGGGGTGAATTTTACCCTTGTGAATAAATAACGCTTCTTTGCGTATATGCCTATGCTTCTAGGTTTTTATTGTCCTAACTACAATTTAGAACTACTGAGTAGGATTCTCTTCTGATTTACACCAGCTTAAGATAAGCATTAATCCATTGACTTCAGTGGAGCATGTCCTGATTAATAGCCATGTAAGTGTCAAGTACAGTCAGGCTGTTTTGTAGCCAGCTACAGTAATAGAAGTAAATGATACCACCTGTGACTAGCCAAAGCCTCATGAAATGCCAGCCACTTTTGATAAGAAACAGAGGAATGCCATCAAAAGGTGGAAGAGGTAAGCCCCTAGTGCTCCTATGACTGCAGCTGACAAGGACACAATTGGAGTTCCATAAACTGTTTGAAGAGAGAGTCATTAAAACACTAAGGTAGGGATCGGCAACCTTTGGCACACAGCCTGCTGGGGTAAGCCCTCTGGTGGGCCAGGCCAGTTTGTTTACCTGCCACGTCCGCAGGTTCGGCCGATCATGGCTCCCACTGACTGCAGTTTGCCGCTCCAGGCCAATGGGGGCGGCAGCCAGCACATCCCTCGGCCCGCGCCGCTTCCCACAGCCCCCATTAGCCTGGGACGGCCAACTGCGGCCAGTGGAAGCTGCGATCGGCAAAACCTGCGGATGTGACAGGCAAACAAACTGGCCTGGCCCGCGAGGGGGCTTATCCCGGTGGGCTGCGTGCCAAAGATTGCAGATCCCTGCACTAAGGTTATACTACAGAGCTTACAGTGGTGCAGCTGCACTGATGCAGCACTGCTAATGCAGATGCTCTAAGCCAACAGGAGAGAACTCTCCCATTGACTTAATCACTTCATCCCCTGTGAACAGTGGTAGCAGCTCTAAGATTGGTGTAACTTACCTCACTCAGGGGTTGGTTTACTCACAGCCCTGAACACCGCAAGTTATACCAACCTAAGCTGCAGCACATACTTAGCCTTAGCAAAGACCTGACCCTTATAACTGGAGACCTGAATGCAAAAGCTGGAGTTGTAAGCTATCAAACGGGCATTGGAAAACATGGTCTGGGTTTATGAGGGGGAGGAAAAAAAAAAAAAAAAAAAACCCAACACATTTGGTTGAATTCTTCTTCTCCAGTCACCTGGTCATTACAAATGCCATCTTCACCCAATCTTCTAGATGGTTATATGCATGGAGGTCTCCTAGTGTGAGAGAACCAAAATTGCCAATATAATGTTACAGGGATGCTGGAGATCAAGGAGCCAATGGAGGTGGGGGGGGGGGGAGAACCACCCACCACACACTTTCCTGAGTGCAGACTGCAGGTCAGACCATCAACTGTTGCCTCAAGCACAAAAATTAAAAAGAACTTAAAGATAATACGTTTGGCAGGTTCACAGAGCCTGGACATGTCAAGAATCAATGAAAGCTACAGACTTCTGTCCAGAATGGGTTTAAGATGTTGTCACAGGTGAATGAGAAGAATGTCCCAAACAGATTTTTTTTTTGTGGGGGGGGGGGGGGGGGGGAGGAAGAGAGAAGGAAAGAACTATCATGACCCAAGCCACCAAAACACACTGAGAAGTCAGCATTGGACCATACCATAGTAAACGTGTTTGAGCTGGGGGCAGGGAAAGAAAAGAGTGGCTTGGACTCTTAAGAATATAGGAGACAGAATCAAAGGCAGACCAGTTGAGACAAGAGTGAACAGAGCAAAATGTGGAGAACTTAAGAATTAGAAAGATAATACCGAAGGTATATTCACAATGGTCAGACTTCTTACTAAAGAATTTTTCTCATGACCGAGCATAATAAAGAGATTATGATGGCAGATGGAGAGATTACTGTACTAGTTAGTATGCCTCAGAGCTACTTAAAATACAGAACGGGGGGGGGGGGGGGAGGGCGGCGGCAAGGCGGGAGAGAAAAGTAGCACCTGGAGCCAGAGCCATCAATCCTACAAGGGGAAGTGGTGCATGGTGTTAGGAGAGAGCACCAGGTATCAGTAATTTACCAGTAGAATTGCTAAAAGCCGCCGGTGACGGCAGTAGTAATCTCACATAGTTTGCAATGGATGTGTGATGTGTGATTGAACAGATATTGGCTGGATGACTGCAAGGGAGTCTCTGTCCTTACCAAAGACAGGGGATAGAACAAAATGCCGTAACTATCTCCTTGATATCACACATGAATAAAGTGCAGTTCCACATAATTCAGGAGTGCATGAAGCGAATGAGCTGGTTTCAGAGAGGGACAAGGCACACAAGGAAGTTGCAAATATCCAATCATATTATTGAAAAATGCAGATATTATAAACACCATTGTTTGTATGTTGTAGAGACTGTTCCAAAACATTTGATACCATCTGACATGATTGTCCCGGGGGAATACAGGCAAACAAGCATTCATTGAACTCAGAAGTCTCTACGGTCAATAGGTTATAGGGCAAACAGCAGTGGGTGATGAGTAGTATTCCACTGGGCCGGATGAAAGATGGGCGAGACACAAAAAGGTGCATTTTGTTCCCAAATTTTTTCGACATGTATGCTTCATATAAAAGTCCTTGAAGATTTTGATAAGTGCTGGTATTTCTATTGGTGGACACCTCTTAACCAATCCCAGATATGCTAATGATACAACGCTCTTTGCTGCAACTATCAAAGCAATGCAATAAACATTGAGTCTCCAAAACAAGTTGATGAATATGGACTCTCTGAAAGTGAGAAGACAAAATGCATGTATGTTGACATGATCAAGAACAGCAATTACTGGTTATGCTGTAGATGCAGAAGATTAAATTATCTGGGATCATTACATATCCAAAGAGGCTGCTTCAAAGGAATCAGAAAGTGACCAGGGATGGCTTACTCAGCCATGGCCTTGCTTATGAAAATGTGAAAAAAAAACATGCCATCTTGAAATGTACAAAGGTTTGACTGGTGAAGAAAAATTAATTGTTTTCCATAGCAATTTATGGATATTAATTCCAGGAAACTAATGCAGCTGACAAGAGGAAAATTGAGATGCGACACTCAAAGTTGCTTGCATATATCCTGGATGGAAAACAAAAACAAATGCTTATGTTAGAAATATTATTGGAGAGAAACTGACTCTGCGGTCAGAAACCAACAAGTACAAAAACTTATGTACTTTGGTTCCATCAGGTGTACGTATAGAAATAACAAAGTTATCATGGAAGGAATAGTGGCAGGTTATCATAGTAGCAGATGACTGATGATGACATGGCTATATGGTGTGTAGCAAGTAACCAGGAAGTCAGCTGCTGGGTGTGTGTGTGTGGTTAATGACAGTTCAAGAAGTCTAGAATTTCTCCTAGGATGTCAGTCTTTACCTCAGAGGAAAATGAATAAGGCCCAAAATACAGCAATACCTTTCAGATGCCTGTTCTAGTGTCCATTGAAGTTAACGGAACAACATTTCCTTTGACTTCAATGAATACTGGTTCAAACCTGTTCAGATAAGGATCAGCTCCTCAAATACAGAAACAAGGGATACAAAAATCAATGGCAGCCTTTGTCAAGAAATGACAGATTAGGATGCTATTCATTTCAGTAGTTAGATAAAGAAGCCAATACACTCAAACCAATGTCAGTATCTCTCAGTACAAGACCACATTCTTCTTTTTAAAAGCTAGTGATTAGTGAGATGAAGGAAGCTTTAATGCAAAGGTGTGGTGGCCCAGGTACAGAGCACAGTATGATCTATGTCTTTTTCATCATAAAGAGAAATAGAAATTAACTGAGCATTGTGACATATGATGTAGTGTTCACATCTGCTTTTACATTTCAGTTAACACTTCAGCTGGTATTTATATATAAATGTTTAAAGTAAGGCCTTCTGCATGTTACCACTGTCTTAGTTTAGAGCTGTAATAAGATTCTGCCTACTGCATTTACGGTTTTTCAAATGAGTTTCAGTCAGCCCATTCCCCAGCAAATAGGACAAATTCCATAGTTATAAATATTAATAAGTACTGTAGACAATTTAATTTTGAAAGTTTGCGTAAGTGCTACCTTATTCACTATTAATCATTTTCCTTTGTAAATGATTTTTTTTTAAATAGTGCGCTAAAAAAATAAATAATACAAAAAAATCAATAAGTCTCTAGAGGCAGCCCGAGACCAATTAAACTACAAATGATTTCATATAGATTTTCAAAATAACAGAGTTCCATTACCAACATGTCATATATAATAATTGTAGTTCTTCAAAGCAAAGTCCAATGGGATTTACAAAACCAAATATACACCCAATAAAGAAAATTTTGCCCACTTCTATTTTCAATCAGACCTTTTCGGCAAAAATACAAATTCTGTCACAATAAAATAGGTCACCATTTTGGGTTGATTTTGCTGAATAGTTTTATTAAAACATTTTTAATAAAACTATTTGGCTATATATAAATAAAATAGAAATCAGGAAAAATCTAAATGTTTAGTATTGATATTTCTTAAACAAAACATTTCAATTTTTCTATTAACAATGGGAAGTTTTCTAAATTTTTTTAATTTAAAAAAAAAAGTTAAAGTGCTCAAAAATTGGCCCAAAATGTTTACTTTTCAATTCTCAATTTTTGGAAACTTTTTGTTTTCCCTAAACAAAATTCCCCTCCCCTCTGCCCAAAAAAACAAAACAAAAAGCCTGCCAGCAATCAGTTATTTGCCCACCTCTAAATGGAGATGTTAGAATGGATGAGCAAGAAACTCTAATTTTGTTAAATAAAATCCTACAAATGAGTTACATAGAAAAAATAGTTTTATAGATGGAAGTTAAATATCCCAGAGAAAGTTACTTAGAATTTTCAATTAAAAAAATCTTGACCTTCCAAAATATGTATTCTTTTTAAAATTTGACTTGTTAAAGATACTATGTGTTAAAACATGGTTAGTCTTTGCTAATTGCTGTTAAAATGGCATAAAATGGCATTGCAGGCTGCATGTTTATTGTTAGTGATTTTACATATTAAGTGTGCTTAGCTTAAATGGGAAAAAAAAAAACCCTACACAGATGGGTATCCTAACTGCCCTGAAAACTCAATGTTGATCTGAGAATCTAGCTTGGTCTACACTAGGTCTTGTATACACTAGAGTGATCAATTGTAATATCTCTCCATTTGAAATGCACCTTACTTCCACATGATAGGGAAGCCACAGTAGATTTTTATTACCCCATCATCATGCTGGGATAAAGCCTCAGTTGACTGAGGTTCAAATCATTGTGCACCAGCACACACCTCACTGGCTCAGTCAATTCTCAGACAGCTGTCTGTCAACTGAAATTAGCTCTCTCAAACAGCACACTGAAGTGTTAGGCAGCTGAGAGTTTCCTCTGCCCTTCTTAGAAATGCCTCCCCAACTCCAGTCCCTCACCATGTACCCACACGTTATCTTACAAAATGCCTCACACAGCTCTTGTGCTGCAGCTCCTCAGATCTCTGCTCCTCCATACCCAACCTCAGCCTGCTCACCCTAGTCTGTCGTCCCTCAAATATGCTGTACTTGCTTTCCCCGCCCTCCCTTTAATGTTCCTGCTGTATTGCTGTGTACCTCCTGAGAACGGAGAATCTGATCACTCTCTCAAGGCAGAGATGTTCTAGAAAGGTATTGGTAGGTTTTGTTCCTGTGATAACATCCCTGCCTGGATACACAATTTATTTCCCCCCAATATATTAAGCAATAAACTAGGAGGGGAACAACTTAGATATGTGGAATTTATCTGTGGGGATTTTAAATAGCTTCCTGATAGTTTACTCATTCAAGAGAGTTGTTTCAATGCATTTATTATATTGCTCTTACTCTCGTATGACAATGTAAGCAGTTTAAGATGGCTCTCAAAGAAATTCAGCAGTGTTAACATTTGCCATTTTACTATTGAGATGGTATCTCTAGAAACTTCTTGAAGCCAGTGAAAGACTGATTATCTGAAATGGTGATCTGGGTACAGAATGCCGTACAGCTAATTCCACTATACAGAGTGCTGTGACATTCTGTACCTTGGGGGAAGCCCCCTGTAAACCTCCTCCCCCCACAAATACTCATCTGTATAGAATGGTGATATTACATCTAAAGCATGCCTTGTAAGGTATTAGGGGAAAGGTTATGCTGAAATTCATTTATCTAGTCATATATGTATATCATTAATGCCTGTGACGTTATGAGAACTGTCTTATGTGTTTTAGTGACAACCATACTGTAAATTGGGGAAATCAGCCAGATATTAGCTCCCAGAGGCAACAACAAGCAAAGTAACCAAAGCCCAGGTGGGAGTGTGGAACAACCCACCAACAGCCACTGTCCAGCAACTGAGCTACAATTCAGTAATTTACCTGCATGAGGCCACACCTGAAGGATTGCTCAATTTTGCCTGGAGACTTAGCAATGCTCCCCAGACATGCCTGGATTTGTGTTCTACAAGCAAATGGACTGAGGGTATCAAACTGAACCTGGGGGTGGGGCGCAGAGGCAGGCTTAACCCTTCTCCTGTCCCCACCTACATGGCAAGCAACAGACACTGAGAAGACAAGATTCCAACAGAGGAGATTGTTCCTTAAACCTGGGGTGAGAAACTGCATAATCTAGATGTTGCCCAGCCTAGGGGTTGAGAGCTTAGACTACATGCATATACAATTTTATTTTGTTAACTGACTGTTTGCCTATCTTTTATAGTCAATAAATTTAACTGTTTATCTTTTGCCACACACTGCATACAAGCTCCCTCGTAATCTCTGGTTTATTTAGCAATATTCTGAACCAGAAAACAAAGGAATATTAATCAAATGTGAAAAGGTTGCTGGAAAGAACTCAAAGTGTTTTTAAAGATCACTTGTGTCATTCAGACCATTATTTTTTGTTCTATCTTATGCCAAGTTTTTGAAGAAAATGAATACAAATTTTAATTCCAAAGTACAGTATGTCCCTGTGTATATGATTGTCTGCAGTGTTGGCCAAAGGATACTAGAGAGACAAGGTCCAGTAAAAAAAAAATATATATATATATTTGAAATCCTTTTGAAGAAAGAACCTCTACAGAGTATTTTGTTTTAGGGTACTATAGCCCCATCTCTAGTTCTGAATGTCCCTTCACATGAAAGCTGGAGCGGCGCCAGGGTTTTTGGCGCCCTAGGCAGAGGTCCTTCCATGCTCCTGGTTGTCGGTGACAATTCTGCAGCGGCGGGGGGGGGGGGGAGGAGTCCTTCCGTGCTCCCGGTCTTTGGGGCACTTCGGCAGTGGGTACCGGAGCGAATGAAGGACCCGCTGCAGAATTGCTGCCAAAGACCCAGAGCGCGAAAGGACTCCCGCGCCACCGAATTGCCACCAACAGCGGCAAAATGCCGCCCCCCCCCAATCCTGGTGCCCTAGGCAACCGCCTACATCGCCTAAATGGAAGCACCGGCCCTGCATGAAAGGCTGCATTACACATGGTTACACCTTTGGTGTAATTTTAATTTATCATTGGGCCCTATTCTGCCTTCCACTACTTATATGAATAAGTACTAGTAAATGGCAGAAAGTATTTACTGCTCTAAGTGAGTAAAGATGGCAAAATGAATCTAATGTATTTATAATTTCTGATATCAGCTCATGACAAATGATGCCTCTTCTATTTTATACACACATGGCTACTTGAATAGATTGTGTTGTCTGTAATTCTTTATTTCTCCCATGAGTACATGTTAATTAGCCACACAGTCGTATGGCTAATGACTTTAAAACAAACACTTTTGTAGTTTTTCATTATTGTGCAAAGAGAGTATCAAAATAGGGAAATATCTTTAAAGCATACACTGGTATATACACAACTCAAATTAAAATAATCTACAGAAGGTTAAAAGAGGGCAAGTACGATAGGTGATTATTCCTGCTCTCGCCCCTTCCCCCACCCGCCATCCCATACTCAAACATATCCAGGAATAGACTGAAGTTTCTCAACTGTTGTTCAAAATGATTCATTGTTCATGCCCTCATTTGCAAGCAGTTGATTGTGAGTATGCAATATTCTAAATTGGACTTCATATGATTATATGAGCACACCACATTTTTTGCTTCCTGATAGGATGAGCATAAACATAACCGCATAACCAGTGCAACTTTTTGCAATTACAAATTAAAAAGTGATTTTTTAAAATATTCTGCAATATTCACTTAAAGTTCAGTTTCAGTCAATTAACATCCCCTAGTGTTCCTCAAAAAGAGTAAGCTGGAGAGAAAGTCATGTTAGGTGTTAAGATGTAAAGAGCAATATTTTGCTGACCTCACATTTTTCCCAAAGCTTTTCCACAAAATGAAAGGCAATTTTCAACAGAAAAAAGATATGTCTGTCTTCTACAAACATTATGAAATTTCACTACATATTTTTGCCTGGACCAAGTCTTTGTTGGAATAAAATTTTAAAACTAAGATTAAATTTTTCACTTTAGCATAGAATGTTTGGCTGTGGGAATATGGAAAAAATTTATTATATCTGTTTTAATATTGAGCAATTCTTCACCTTTATGGATATTTGTTATATGTAATATTGTACCAAAGCCTTCTAAATTAAGCCCTAATCTTGCCAAGAGTTACAGACAAATGTGTGTAAAGGTAAGTCTTCACTGGATTGAGATTTACTTAGGAACTTTCAGGTGTTAAAAATGAACTTCAGAGTTCATTGAGATTTAGAGTGAAAAGTTAAAATGAGAATCATCCCCATCTACACTGTTTTTGCATCTCCTACCATTCTTGGTTACGTATCTTCCACTGATGACAAACAGGGCAAGTGAACAACATGGGTCTCAAATTCTGTTGCCTCACTCCCTCATGGTTCAGCTGAGTCTCTGATTGGGATATCTTGACAATGGATTGATTGTCTGCACCTAGAGTGGCTGCAGGCTGTGCTCTCATGATACATGCTGTATTTACTGACACTCCAAGTGGTCTTAATGAGTTTTCAATTCACCAGCTGCAATACAACCTGTCTTGTTGGCAGTCAGCAGTGCCAGTGCTTCAGCACTGGTGCAAAGGTGGGTCTTCCTACAGAACAGAACACTGGCAGTATGAGCAGTCTGCCCATCTAAACCATCATTGCTTGGCATGGTGCATGTTCCTTGCTAAGGATGCCAGGAATAATAAGAGATAGCTGTTCAGCTTGGTTTTCATAGCTTATGACTGTGCCATTGAAAAATTGAGTTGGATTAAATTTCAATAAAACAATGTGTGTGTGTGTCTGTCTCTCTCACACACACACACCCCTCTCTTCAAGATGCTGCATTCATCCCAACTACTTTATGCAGCCCTGCCACATTTCATATTGATGAATTGGCAGAGGGAAGAACCCTGTACACATTCTTCCATAGACTCTTTACACAGAAGGAATGGGGGACATCTCTACCTTTCCAAATATCACATTTCTGAAATTTAAATTGCCAACTCCATAAAAATATGGGAGGCCACAGGTATGTTTGGCCAAAGATATCTATCCAGCATTTCTCTCTTCCCCCCACCCCAAATCTACCTACTTGCTAGAATTAGCTTTCAACCAAATAGTTTGAACTTTGTCAAGACTGTGGCTAACTCTGCATGTCCAGTTATCATAGCTTAATGCAAGCCCTCCATTTAACTGATAATTGGCTGAACACCAAATACTGAAATATCCAGCTCTGAGTCAACAGGGTTGCTATAAGCTCTTGATGTTAAGAACATGGGGGGGGGGAAAGAGGAGTGGAGTGAAGGGATCATCAGGGAAATCAGAATGTGTTGAAAACCACAACCCATTTATGTCAACTCAGTAAAGCATGCATGGCTTTAGTCAATTTAACAAGAAAATGGGACCACATGAACAGCAGCAAACAAACAGACTCATTTAGAAGAGCCTCAAAGGGGATATGTTGCATTTTGCAAGTCTTTTTGCTGAGCAGTTGGGGGCAGGGGGGAAAACACTAAGTGCTGCTGACTTTACTGTTGTAAGTAGTCAGACTGAACTCGCACGAGGCTTTTGACCTACTTTTGTATCACTAATAATCCTCAAACTTAAAACCTTAAAGTTTCCAGATACTAATCTTTGTCAAAGAAGGGAGTATAGTTAGATAACCAACCTAATGTAAGCATCTCTACAAAATGTGCTTAATAGGTACGGAAAAGGTCTCTGCCATCAGAAATATACATGTTAAATTGAGCCAATGGACCGAAACACCTGCAGTTTATTAATCACAGGTAACATATGGCATATAACATTTGTCTATATATTCATAGAAGCAGAACACTAATCATGTGTATGAGATTGAGCATTTAAGGCCTGTGCTTTACTCAACAATATCAGATGTTGTACTTTGACTCAGTTCTCTCATTGGCTACAAAATACATTAAGTTTTAAGAGATTTTTCAATATCCTTGTAACCCTAACAGCATATATCAGCATGAATGCCTTTAAAACTCGAATGAAATACATGGCAGTAGTGTTTTAGGTCATGCTACTGCCACTTGTAAGTCCAATGAACATGAAAACACTTGCTTAATTGAGATGGAAATGTGTCATTTTGTCAGAACAAGCAGGGGTACTGGAACAGTTTTTATAGTGGGGATGCTGAGAGCCATTGAACCAAACTGTGAAGCCTGTATTTGATAGAAACAGCATCCGAGTTCCAGCACCTATGAAGACAAGTGTTCCTCATACCTGGTGAGCAGAAACTGAGGAGTTTGTTCTGGAGACCCTCTTTTTCTCCAACACAGATATCTTGTGTGAGGAGTGGAGGCTAAAAGAGGTTATCACAGCTTTTGTAAAAAAATGAGCGCATCAGAAATATGATGCTCACACTATGCTTTGTGAGGGACTTTGCAGCCAATACCAAATTGCTGTTCAAAGAAATTGATCGGGCTGGAGTGGGGGTGTGTGTGTAAAAACTGCCAGCACACACACTTAAAACTACAGCACTTTTTTAGTCCAACTGTAAACAAATGAATAGATTTATTTGGGCATAAGCTTTTGTGATAAAAAGCCTCACTTCTAGTGGGTTTTTTACCCACGAAAGCTTATGCCCAAATAAATCTGTTAGTCTTTAAGGTACCACTGGACTCCTAGTTGTTTTTTGTGGATACAGACTAACACAGCTACCCCTCTGATACTTGTAAACAAATTAATGTTTTACAAATCCAGAGGAAGCTTACTTGCCAGACTAAACAGAAGTGCTTATATGGATCCCTCCACTGCACCCATTTCTATAGCAGAGCCCTGATGGCCAGATTCTGATCTTTTTTACATCATCGTAATTTCAGAATGTCCCCACTGACTTTAAATGTGAGAGACCAGATTTGGCCACGTGCATTTAACAGAAGAGATTTTGAAAGTCTTACCTAAAAAGAACACAGGGACTGTGACAACATTGGAGACTAAAGACAAAATATGAGAAAATTGGTTTTATATCTTGTCATTTAGGATCACGGGTCTCCTCTGTCATCTAGAGTGGGTCAGTACACTGGTGCAATGGAGAATGAACAGTTAAATTTTTGAGATAATGGAAAATTTGAAGCGGAGTGATTTCTACTTATATAAGCAGAGTAAAAACTTGAGAGACTGAGGGCTTATCTCCTCAGGAGATTATTGCACAACAAGCCTGGATATGACTCAATAGCTTACTAGATTGGCACTGTCACTATGTGGCAGAGTACTCCATGGAACTTTTAGTCTGCATGGGTTACTGTTCCACAAGCTAGTGCTTTGTAGATTCACACTCTAGTTTGCTGAGCAGTAACCTCCCATGCGGACAAGCCCTGAAAGAGCAAGATCAAAATCTTAAAGTACATGATCAACGGTGAAAGAGAAGGGGAAAACTGGAAGTTTAACCCCCAACCCCCCCCCGCACACACACACACACACACACACACACACACACACACACACACACCATTGACTAGGTAGCAACAGAAGAACAGGTGGAAATATAACATAGCTACAGCCAAAGTGTCAGCATCATGTTCATATATGAAGGTTTGGATGGGAAGTTTCCAAATCAATGCTCTTTGCGGAAATATTTTCTAAATTGCTTGATCTAGAGATTGTGAGGACTTAATATATTAAGTATTTTTATATACACCTGCTGAAAAGTATGTCAAAATAGCAGATATTAACAAGAGCAGATTAAAAGGAACAGAAACAGAGGACCTGATTCTGAGTTTACACCAATATATTAAATCAACAGTAGTCCCACTGAAGACAATACAGTTACACTGATTTTTACACCAGTGTAAGAAAAATCTGGTTCTGGATTATTGGAACAGGAATAGTGCAAAGAATACAAAGGATATACAATTCCCACATGTCTATTAACAACCAGATTGGAGAAGAGGTATCTAACACCAGTAAAGCAAGATTTCCCAGATGAATACATCACATTTGCCCATTCACAAAAAAAACAAACAATCAGGTCACTTATCAAATTAAGTTATTTCTGAGACAGACAACATACAACCTCCCAGACAAATGAAAATTGAACTCATAGAAGATGGACATGGGCCTTTTCAGTTAATGCAACATTAACAAGAATTCTTGTTACTGTTTGCAGAATCCGTTCCAAGTTAAATGCTTACTGCTGTGATGGGCATTATAGAAAACCCTAGACCTTGGAGAGGCTCATTGACTTCAGTAGGATTATTCATAACCGTACTCTCAATTGACCAGTGTGATACAATACTAACGATCTAATATTCTTGTATTAGAACACAATCACTTTAGACACTAACTTGGTCCAAAAAGGTATCTATATATTAAAAGTTAAATGCCTTACAGTTGTGTTGAACTGTTTAATATCTTCATTTAAATGTGAAGCATCTACCGTAGATATCTGACTTTATTCCTCTGCAACAATATACTAGACTATTAACTTTAGTTCTTGGAAGACTGCGTAAATGGAGATTGGACACGTTCTGTTGAAATGTTTTCCGAGTGTTATATTTGCTGCTCTCCTATCTTGCCCACTGATTAACAGACTGTTTGAAAGCCCTGTAAGTGCCAAAAAGTTTGCAATGCCATATGTTTCAAATTGTAATAGAGGAAAAACCAATATACTACTGTGAGCCTATACTAGAAGTTTTACAAAATAAAAATCAATTTTAAGAAATCAGCCCCTTCTGATCACTATATTAAATAATGTATTTTCTTTAGTCCCAACTGTGAACCACTATGAAATTCAGAAACAATAAGGAGTCTGGTGGCACCTTAAAAACTAACAGATTTATTTGGACATAAGCTTTCGTGGGTAAAAACCTCACTTCTTCAGATGCATAGAGTGAAAGTTACAGATGCAGGCATTATATACTGACACATGGAGAGCAGGGAGTTACTTTGCAAGTGGAGAACCAGTGTTGACAGGGCCAATTCAATCAGGGTGGATGTAGTCCACTCCCAATAATAGATGAGGAGGTGTCAATTCCAGGAGAGGAAATGCTGCTTCTGTAATGAGCTAGCCACTCCCAGTCCCTATTCAAGCCCAGATTAATGGTGTTAGATTTGCAAATGAATTGTAGTTCTGCTGTTCCTCTTTGAAGTCTGTTTCTGAAGTTTTTTTTGTTCAATGATAGTGACTTTTAAATCTGTAATAGAATGACCAGGGAGATTGAAGTATTCACTTACTGGCTTATGCCCAAATTTAAGGTGCCACTAGACTCCTTTTTGTTTTTGTAGATACAGACTAACACGGCTACCCCCTGATACTATGAAATTCAGCTTTAACTTTTCTTTTAATTCTTCTGGATGGTCTGTTTTACTCAAGGTGGCATAGGCATACAAGAACACAAGAAATTATTGAAAACTCATATTTTGCAAGACAAAGATGTCTATAAGCATCTCTGAATCTGGTCAGTTGTGCTTTTTACCTGGATAAAGCATGGAAATACCTAAAGATATGGTAGGAGTGCTAAAGATCTGTTTGTATAAAGATGACAAAGATGTTTGTGTCAACATTTTATTAGCTTGGTGAACAGTCAATACCATTGACTACAAGGCTCCATTGACTTGCTTATAGCCATCACTTGCCAGGATAGTTAGAATAGCCCTAAAATTGTTTCACTCCTTCCTCTCTGAAGAGTTCCAAAAGATGGCACCAAGAACAAATTGACCTGAGAAACTCCTCCAGGCCAACTGGCAAAGGGTTTGCTGTTCTACAATAGCAACTCCCATCAGGCCTAACTAGCTTATTACAGCCAACATCTTAGTATTTATCCAAAGAGGGTCATGTGAGGTGTAATAAAAGCGTATACAATACTGATCTTAATTATTGTGAGACGAATGTACAGATATTTAAGGAGTTGTGTATAAGTATTGAAATTTGGGTCCAAAGCAGAACTGACAAACCGGTTGTGGGGACAAGAGACATTGATTCATGGTTGGTGTCAGCTATGTAGATTAAGCATGATAAACCATTACAATGAAGCCAAATCAATGGAGTGAACAGGAGTATATGAAGATACCTTGGAGCTAACACCACAGGAAAGGAACCAAGGGTTCATCCAGGTTCTGGAGACAAAGACATGTCCTTGTGCCTTCCTCCTAGACCCCAAATTCTACCTTTGTCCATTTGTGGAGAAAACCCCTTGAAAGGCACAGAGTGTTTGTGGAGACTGGACCCTGGTTTTGACTGAAAACCAGCAATTCTGTCAAAGACTGAATCCTTGGGAGGAAAATTTCCATTTTATTAAATAGGAAAGGTAACTACTGATAAGTGTTGACCTAGGATTGTGTTTTATGTGTAGCCATTTCTGTTTTCACTTATTATTCTTACCAACTATCTCAAAGCATCATCTTTGATAATAAAACCACCTTGTTTCACTATAAACATATTTCAGTGTTGTAATGTTATAAAGGACCTGACCCAGAGTTATGCTTGTCAAGCAGTGTGTACATTGTATCTTCAGGGGCAGCTTACCTGGTAATTACTTTGAATGCCCAGTATCCTTGCTGCAGAGAACACCTCAAGGCCTCAGGGGTTGGTGTGCATCTACCACTAGGGCGAGGCGATCTAGGAGTCAGTGCTCGCGTGGCCTGAGGCTGGTGGTTTCAGGGTGCTGACCCACAGCAGTCACAGACCAGACTTCATAATAAAAGATTCATACATTACCCCCCAGTCTACCTGCACATGTGGCATGAAAGAAAGAGGGCATGGCCAGGACATCTCTAGATCTTGCCATTCCTGCTTGCTGGAACAACTCCTGGGGGCTGAGCAGCAAGTGTAATATAGAACAAATGAATCCAAGCAAGACAGCGATGCTGGAAGAATAGGTAGGGGAATGTGCCTTCCATATCAGTTGAGAGCATACACTCACTCTTTCCTAGTAGTATGTTAGAGCATGGACTCTCAAGTACAGTTGGAATTCTTGTTCTTCTGGATATACAGTCAGCCGCTTTGCCCTGTAGTCTTATTTTCCATTTGTAGATGCCACTGAAATTGTGACCTATCTTTCTTTAGAGATGCAACCCTTGCGCAAGTCATACAGGCCTTTATCACTCCCAAGATTATTGTAATGAGTTTTATATCCTTGATTAAACTCTGGGAGTTCAAACTGTTGCAAAGAGACAGTGAACCTATCACAGAAGTGTCCTACCCTCTGTCCTACTGTGCACTACCTACACAATGAAATTCAGGGTAGAGTTTGGATGATACTCCTTAGGTCCTACATGATACAGAAGCAGAGTTCCTAAAGAACCATCTTATGGTCTGTGATGACAGTTGAAGTCCACTGATGGGCTCATTTCCTAGTTTCCATTTATCCATGGTTGGCAATGAGCTATTCTCAGTTAAGGATGCACTCTTGTGTGACTCACTCCTCTGGGTTTGGAGAGATTCAGATCATGGTGCAAGACTGAACATTAATTATTGCCTCGTGATAATGGCAAATGAGATTTCCATGATGGGTGGGACATTAAGGCCAGTAGTCTAGCAGAATTTAAAAAACAAAACCCACAAACAATAAAGTTATAATAGGAAGGATTAAAAACCAATGTGATTTGGAAGTGATCTGAACTCTTATGCTTATGGGCAAGCCAACCTTTAACTATTGGGGATTAGGAAAAAAGACTTTCCTGGTGGGCAACTTATTCCATAACTGCCAAAGCTGGTACTGTCCACTGTTGGAGACAAGTTACAAGCTAGATGAAATACTGCTCTAATCCAAAAGAGCAGTTTGTAGGTACTATATGGTAGGAACATACATTTCAGCATGTACAGCATCTGGTAAGTTCCATATTGGCAGTATTCAAGGTACTACATTGGTTTAAAAAAAAAAAAAAAAAAAAAAAACCACACACAAACAAAAAAAACCCCACAAACCAGTAAAATACTTAGAGGACAATAAGAAATTTGTAAACATTCTGTATTTGAAGCCTGCAAAAAAAATATGCTATAGAGCGATTATTCAGCCACATTTTTAGTAGTTCTGCAGCCTCAATTTCTGTTTAAAATATAGAGCAACACATTTAGGGCACTATTCTGCCTATACTTCCTTATCCGTAATAGTCCTAATTGATATCAGCTGAAATTCTTGCTTAGTTAAGGACTCCTCATCCAGGTGAGTTTTGAGATTGAGTAATATTTTGTTAGGACCTTTTTAAAAATGGTAATTCCTGTAAAAGTAAATTCTGTTGGAGCCCATGGAGGCTTGCACACCAATTCCTGAAGTATTGAAAAACATGGTCTCTGGTGGAGCTGAAAGAAAGAAACTTTAACCTGCTCTGTGTGATCTAGAATACGTTGAAAACATGCCAGAAGCAAAAAGGTCAATCACCTTAGCTTCAGAAAACTGAAAACTGTCTCTCAAGACTGACAGCTCAGCTATTTGGCATACTCCTCAGGCAGCCACTGACTCCTGCCTAGTTCTGTTCATTTATTACTGAAAACAAGACTTGTGCTAGGCTGCTGAGAAAAGACCTCAAATGTGTTACATGCACAGATACACAAACACATGTAGACATGAAAGCTTCACACTTGTAAAACAAACACTGACATCGCTATCCACATGCATAGCATTTGGAGGTTTTTTGGTTTGTTTACTTGTATAAGCTGAAACAGTAGTTTTGAATAGTGGAAAAGGAATTTTACAATAGTACTGCTAATATTCCAAAGACACCATAAAGAAACAAGGCCACTGAAATCAATGGGAGCTGTACAGAGCTGAAAGGAAGGCCAGCTACTTAGGTATCTAAACAGGAATCTAAGTTGAGGTAGCCACACAAACATTTTAGCAGAGGAGTCCACAAAATACTGTGAGAATTAAGTGTAAAACAAAAACAGATCTATTAATACAAATTGCTCAGTTAAGCAACTGGAAGTCAGGAAACATGCAGATTACAGTTCTGTCCTCTCCCCTTGTGTATGCGCAGAGAACAGGCAAGTCTAACTCTTACCATTTAAAGTTTTCCAGAAAAATACAACCCCAACAGCTAGTTTTCTTGGGCAGCTGCAATGAGTGGGATATGGAATCTATTTCCTCTTTGATTCCAAACTGGAGAGACCTTTAAAGGCTGAGCAGGCATGTTTTGATGCTGAAAAGGTCCAAATACCAAATTTGGTTTAGAACGCTCTAAAGTAAATCCTTACTCCTACATTGGTAAAGTGAAGACAGACTACGGTGCTTGTGCCTGCTACCCAATATAGTCTGATTCCAAAAAGCATCCCTAATCAGAACAGCACACTTAAAGTCCAACTGAATGTGTTGGAATTTAAGCACATGCTTAAGTGATGTCCTGAAAGGAGATGATTTCCTGAACTGGGCCTAAATGATTGAGTTATGATCTTTCTTCTTTTGTTTTTTTTAATTCTGTTGTGTGTGTTTTTGGCCATCTGGGGTGATCTAGATGGCCCAGCAGCAAACCAATGTAATGCTACACAAACCAGCACCAGCAAGTCAACTGCCAACTGCTCCCCTGCACACACAAACTCCTTCATCCTTCCAGTAATGACAAGCTTCTGAAAGAGAAACAAAAAGAATGAGGAGTACTTGTGTCACCTTAGAGACTAACAAATTTGAGCATAAGCTTTTGTGGGCTAAAACCGATTAAGTGGGTTTTAGCCCACGAAAGCTTATGCTCAAATAAATGTGCTGGTCTCTAATGTGCTGATACAGACTAACAAGCTACCACCCTGAAACCTGAAAGAGAAACATAACTTAAAATGGGGTTTGCAATCAAGTAAGAAGTGAACAGACTCCCTCCAAACCTTCTGATTGGGTCGGTAATATGAGAACTGCATTTCTCAAGGTATTTTTGCTTGCCACTTTCTTACCCACCCCCTTTTTTATTTTACAATCCATGTTCTGGGGTGTAAGCAGTACTTCTGCTTCCCTAGAGATGAGGGAGCATGGATACTACTGTTGGGGGAAGCCTGTACACAGTCAGGCAAGAAGAGAAGCATCTTTCATGCTGCCAGTTCGGCCAAGGAAGGCCGACACATTATGGCCCCTAATTTTGCATGTAATCTGTATAAATCTAAATAAAATTCCTGTCCAGTGCTCAAGGCACCCTTAACAAGCATTCCACATGCAGTACAGAAATACAAATCCAGCACTGTAGCTTCACCATGTGTCTGAATTTACTAGCCAGAAGAAAAACCAATGATCTCTTCCCCACCTCCAACACTTGCTCTCAACACTCGACCCCAAAACCAATAGAGAATTAAATGCTATTTCTGGGCAGCAGTTTCAAGGGGTTGTTTAATATTTAGTGAGGATCTTCACATCAGTTCACATTTAAAAATGTTTTTCAGCACATCTGGGCACCACTGCACATTTGAAAAGAACCATTGTGATCTCCCCTTAAAAGACTGTTTGAGGCATTTCATTCAGAACAATTTACTTTATCTCCACAACCCCCAAAGATGCATGTGTAACTACAAGTGGCATGTAACCTGCCTATTGCTTCACTCTTCATACACGTATAACCTTTAGTTAGCGTGGATACTTTGTGAGTAAGACACTTAGAAACATATTCAAACTACTGGTGAACATTATGAACTTAAAAAAAAAATCCACACTTCCAGAAGAATTTTCAACACGCTCAGCATTGCCCTAACTTTGCTCCCATGGAAATAGATGGTAAAACTCAGACTAGAGCCCCTGAATACAGTTAGGGGAACAGTGAATGCTACTGAAAATCCCACCATTCATGTTTTAATCCAAAGCCTTTTTAAATATAGGCAATCAATATGAATCAAATGTATGTTCTCAGTAATCCTGTACGAAGTAATGGACATAGCACAAACAAAAAATTGTCCCCACACTAATTGTTATGGCAAGCTTCAGACTGGAGGGAGTTTAAACATAAGAATGGCCATACTGGGTCAGACCAATAGTTCGTCTGGTCTTCAGACAGTGGCAGGTGTCAGATACATCAGAGGAAGTGAATAAAACAGGGCAATTGAGTGATCAGTCTCCGGTTCTCCATTCCAAGCTTCTGGCAGTCAGAGGTAGAGACACCCAAAGCATGGGATTACATCCCTGACCATCTTGGCTCATAGCCATTGATTAACCTGTCCTCCATGAACTTATTTAGTTTTTTGTATCCAGTTATACTTTTGGTCTTCTTTGCACAACACACAGTCAACCTGTGTAATTTGTACAAGGGATGTGATGAAGTACTTTCCTTTTGTTTTTTTAAAATCTGCTGCCTATTAATTTCTTTGGGTGACCCCTGGTTCTTGTGAAGGGGTAAACACTCTTATTCACTTTCTCCACACCAGTCATGATTTTAAAAATCTCTATCATAGCCCCCTTAGTCATCTCTTTTCTATGCTGAACAGTCCCAATCTCTTGTAAGGACCCCTAATCATTTTTGTTGCTCTTCTTTGTACCATTTTCAATACTAATACATCTTCAAGACTGGGCATAGTATGAGGTTACATAGTGGCATTATCTTTTCCAAGTGGTTCCTAACATTGTTATTTTTTGTTGTTGTTTTTTTAAACTGCTGCTGCATGTTGAGCAGATGTTTTCAGAGTCATTGTGACTAGTTCTCAGATCTTTCTTGAGTGGTAACTGCTAATGTAGATCCATCATTTTCTATGTATAGTTGGGATTGTGTTTTCCAATATACATTAGTTTGCATTTCTCAATATTGAATTTCATCTGATATTGTTCCAGTCTCCTAGTTTTATGAGTCCCTTTGTAACTCTTCATAATCAGCTTTGGATTTTACTAGTCTGAGTAATTTTGTATCATCTGCAAACTTTACCACCTTATGTTCTCCCCCTTGTCTACATCATTTCTGAAGAATTTGAACAGCACTGGTACCAGTATAGATCCTTGGGTAACCTATTTACTTCTCTCCACTAGGCAAATAGACCATTTAATTCTTACTTTGTTTCCTATCTTAACTAGTCACTGATCCATTAGAGGATCTTCATCACCAAAGGCTCTTAAACAAGGTAAGCAGTCATGGGATAAGAAGGGGACTTTACCAAGGCTTTCTGAAAGTCCAAGTATACTATATCCACTGGATTACCTTTGTCAATGTTTGTTGACCCCCCTCAGAGAATTCTTATAGGCTGGTGAGGCATGATTTCCAATAGCAAAAGCAGTGTTGACTCTTCCCAAACGTGTGTTCATTTAGGTGTCTGATAATTCTGTTCTTCAGTAGAGTTTCAACTCATTTGCCTACGACGAAAGTTAGGCTTAAAGGCCTGTAATTGCCTGCTTATATGCCATTTAGTAGTTTTGCAGTTTCATATTTGAATTTCTTCACAACTCTTGGTTTTTCAGTCAATCATTTATAAATGCAGCTTCACTCATTACACATAGGCACTGACTCTGTTGGTGCTCCAGGGCTGGAGCACCCATGGAAAAAAAATTAGTGGGTGGTTAGCACCCTCTGGCAGCCAGCTCCCCCACCCAGCACCTCCCGTCCACTGGAAGCCCCGCTGATCAACTCCTCCCACTCCCTCCCAGCACCTCCTGATCATGGCAGGCAGGTGTTTAGTGGTGTGCAGAAGGCACTGGGGGAAGAAGCAGGGACAAAGCATGCTTGGGGGAAGACGGCAGAATCGGATGGGGGCTTGGGTGGGGTCTGGGGCAGAGAGAGGATTTGAGCACTCCCAGGACCCAGAAGAAGCAAGCACCTGTGATGTTACAAATATATTATTAATAGGAACAATGACTCCCAATTACAGATGCAACCAGGTCAAATATTCTTACACAATATGAGGTACAACTAAAGTTGACAAAGCGATGGAGTTGTGAATTAATGCTCCTGACACTTCATCTCTAGCACAAAGGTTTCCAGATTACTATACATATAATAGGAGCAAAGAGCAACAAGAATTCTCTTTGTAAGTCAATCCTTTATCACTTTACTCATTTTTATATATGTTGACATAACGCTCTTATTAAATAGCACTAACAACAACTAGTCTACCTTTAACCAGATCTTCCAAGTGTTTTTCATTTGGGCAGAAAAACTGGAAATGCTTTAATTGTTCTTCCTACTTTTCTTAAGCCAAGCCTGTTCTGTGATGGTGATTGGAATCATTTATTAGGTGCAGAGTTGCAATCAGAATGGCTCAGGCTTTACTGGTGACAGCTTCCCCAGAAGAAGTGTACCACAACTAACAAGTTATTTCTTCTAAAATCTGATTGTCCATACATTTCGTTCAACAGAACTTACAAAAGTATCTACAGATCCCCAATAACAGTGCAACAGTCCCTTCCTGCCTGGAGGCAGCTATAGTCAGAGCCTGTAAAATATTTAGGTTCCTAACTTTCACTGATTTCAGTTGAAGCTAGGAGCCTAAATACTTTTGAGGATCAGGGCCCCTGGATGTACAGAAGCAGAAAGGATGAAGGTTGTGATGAGGGAAGCAACCAATAAGGGAATGTAACTATGAAAAATCTAGGGATAGGCATAATTAATGTTTTGCGCTAATGAAATTGGATGTAAGTGAAAAAGCTACTAACATTTGTTATTCTTTTACCAATACGAAAGCAAAGATAATTTGGTAAAGCCAAATTTAGAGGTTCTGAACATTTATTGCAGTTAAGGAAATTGGCCTTGTTCTCAGATAGAAAGTTAGAATCTGACTCAGTATTTGCAACAACACTATTTGCAGGTCTCCGTTACATATCTGGGGCCTGCTCCTGCTTCCATTCAACTCAAAGTTTTGCCATTAAAGTCAATGGCAGCAGGATTGTGTTGAATAGGAAATAGTGAGGTGTGCTCTTAGGTAACTATCTCTTTGGTTAACAGCCAGTATAAACAGGGAATCACAACATTACTACTAATGTGTTTGTAACCTTTAGCTGAATAGTGCAAGTGACAGAGCTACATATAGGCCTAGAACATACTGTCTTGCCCATTGACATAAGTGGGGATCAGACTAGATGATTTGCTTTCCTCTTTGGCCTTGTCCTCCCCCGCAATTAATTAATATAGGAATGGGGACTACTTGCATGAGAAAACTTCCTAGGATTCTGCCCTTTGATTGGAAGCAATTTTGGGACAGAAGCATTGTACTTTTATTCACATGCAAAGCACTTAGCACTCATTTGGCATTATGGAAATTAAAAACAAAAACAAAAAAACCCACCCACTCATACAGCTGTCCTCCACTCACAAAAGAAGAAAAAGGTTTTAATGACAGCGAGAGAGCTGGTATTTCCACTGAAAAAAAGATTTGAGAATTTATTAGTTATTCTTAAATTATAATTTATATGCTTTTTTCCCCAAGAGGGAAAAACCAACTGTAGTTCCCTCCATGTTTGTCTCTTTTTCTTGATCAGAACAAAGACACTAGCTCACTGTTAATTTGTTTATGATGTAGGATTTGGGATTATTGTAATATTTCAGCATCCCTGATAACCATTACATCAAATAAAACATGTAAGGCCACCTAACAATATAGTTCCTTACTGTTTAAAAAGGGGAAGGGTCTTTGAATGTAAGCATTTCTGAGCTGTCATATTGTATGTAAATATTCTAAATACTCATTCCAGAATGGTCAGCATGAGGGACTGATCCTGCAAACACACTTACACGTGTACCCGACTTTGTGAACATGAATAAGCATTGGGACTACTCAGCTGCATCAAAGTTGGGCATGTACTTAAATACTTCTCTGAACTGGGGTTAGAACTGGTCAACAGTTCCCTCCCTTCCCTCATAGAAAGTTTTGATTGAGTGGAAGTTCAAAAAAATTGAAATTGCATCCAAAAACCCAACAATTTCATCTGAAAACTAAAATGTTTCCCTTTGAAAATGCTTCCATGATGCCTCATGGGAACTGTAGCTTGGATGCCTGAAACTCCCATTCTCTTCCGCAGGCTGAGCTCCCTGGTCGGATTACATTTCTCCACACACACACGCTTTTCTGAACTCCTCCTCTTTCCCCCCTCCCCCCCCCCGGCCCATGTGTGTTAGGGTTTGCAGGATTGGGGGAAGGGTAACAGCCCTTCTGAGTACAATACTATAAAATCCCTCCTGGCCAGAGACACCAAAATCCTTTTACCTGTAAAGGGTTAAGAAGCTCAGGTAACCTGGCTGACACCTGACCCAAAGGACCAATAAGGGGACAAGATACTTTCAAATCTTGGGGGGATGGGGGGGAAGGCTTTTGTTTGTGCTCTTTGTTTTGGGGGTTGTTCACTCTTGGGACTAAGAGGGACTAGACATCAATCCATGCTCTCCAAATCTTTCTGGACAAGTCTCTCATATTTCAAACTTGTAAGTAATAGCCAGGAAAGGCGTATTAGTTTTATCTTTGTTTTCTCAACTTGTAAATATTCCTTTTGCTAGAGGGTTTACCTCTGTTTGCTGTAGCTTTGAACCTAAGGCTAGAGGGTTCCTCTGGGCTCTTTGAATATGATTACTCTGTAAAGTTATTTTCCATCCTGATTTTGACAGAGATGATTTTTACCTTTTTCTTTTTAAGAACCTGATTGATTTTTCCTCATTTTAAGATCCAAGGGTTTGGATCGGTGTTCACCAGGAACTTGGCGGAGAAGTCTCTCAAGGCTACCCAGGGATGAGTTATAGTACTTGGGAGGGAGATATTCTGGGGGGAGAGGTAGACAGAGTTTCCCAAATAACTCAAATAATTTGGGTGATGGCAGCAAAACCAGATCTAAGCTGGTAGTTAAGCTCAGAGGTTCTCATGCAGGTCCCCATATCTGTACCCTAGAGTTCAGAGTGGGGAAGGAACCTTGACATGTCCACATTTGAGAAGGGAGTATGTTCATGCAGACATACCCCACCCCAGCTCTGCTCAGGCTAGCGTGCTAAAGTTAGCAGTGTTGCAGCATAGCAGTGGCTAAACACCCAAGTACACATCCAGGGGGTTTGGCTGGGTATGTACTCTGCTGCCTGTGCTACTCCAGCTACACTGCTAGCATGGATACATCTGAGAATCATATGAATGGGAATCATAGCTCCCAACTGAAATGTAGATGTAGTCTTAGGGTATGTCTACACTACAAGAGTAGTTCGATTGTACTTAAATCGAATATGTGGAATCGATATTACAAAGTCGAACGTGTGTATCCACACTAAGGACAGTAATTCGACTTTGTGAGTCCACACTAATGGGGCAATCGTCGACATTGGAAGCAGTGCACTGTGGGCAGCTATCCCACAGTTCCCGCAGTCCCTGCTGCCCATTGGAATTCTGGGTCGAGCCCCCAATGCCTGCTGGGGAAAAAATGTGTCGAGGGTGGTTTTGGGTAAATGTTGTCATCCAACCGTCACTCCCTCCCTCCCTTCCTGAAAGCGCCGGCGGGCAATCAGTTTGCGCACTTTTCTGGTGAGTGACAGCACTGCGAGCATGGAGCCCGCTGCGACCATCGCTGCAGTTATGGCCGTTGTCAACACCTCGCACCTTATCAGCCACCTTTTCCAGAGGCAGATGTTCAGAAATCGGGTGAGGAGGCTACGGCAGCGCGATGAGGACATGAAGTCTGAGAGTGGCACAGACCTGTCACAAAGCACGGGACCCCACGCCGTGGACATCATGGTGGCAATGGGTCATGTTGATGCCATGGAACGGCGATTCTGGGCACGTGAAACAAGCACTGACTGGTGGGACCGCATAGTGCTGCAAGTCTGGGATGAATCCCAGTGGCTGAGAAACTTTTGCATGCGGAAGGGCACTTTCCTTGAACTTTGTGAGTTGCTGTCCCCTGGCCTGAAGCGCAAGGACACCCGGATGCAAGCAGCCCTGACTGTCCAGAAGCGAGTGGCCATAGCCCCCTGGAAACTTGCCACGCCAGACAGCTACCGGTCAGTCGCGAACCACTTTGGCGTGGGCAAATCTACCGTGGGGGTTGTTGTGATGCAAGTAGCCAAGGCAATCGTTGATGTACTGCTGTCAAAAGGTAGTGACCCTGGGAACCGTGGAGGCGATTATAGATGGCGTCGCAGCGATGGGATTCCCAAACTACGGTGGGGCCATAGATGGAACTCACATCCCTATCCTGGGACCAGACCACCAGGCCAGCCAGTACATTAATCGAAAGGGCTACTTTTCCATGGTGCTGCAAGCACTGGTGGACCAGAGGGGACATTTTACCAACATCTACGTCGGATGGCCGGGCAAGGTTCATGACGCTCGTGTTTTCAAGAACTCCGGTCTGTTTAGACGGCTGCAGGAGGGTTCTTACTTCCCGGATCACAAAATAACTGTTGGGGATGTCGAGATGCCTATAGTGATCCTCGGGACCCAGCCTACCCGCTAATGCCCTGGCTCATGAAGCCCTATACAGGCACCCTGGACAGTGAAAAGGAACTCTTCAACTACCGGCTGAGCAAGTGCAGAATGGTGGTGGAGTGTGCTTTTGGACGTCTCAAGGGGAGATGGAGAAGCTTATTGACTCGCTCCGATCTCAGCGAAACCAATATCCCCATTGTTATTGCAGCTTGCTGTGTGCTCCACAAATCTCTGTGAGAGCAAGGGGGAAACCTTTATGGCGGGGTGGGAGGTTGAGGCAAATTGCCTGGCTGCTGATTACGCCCAGCCAGATAGCCGTGCTATTAGAAGAGCCCAGCGGGACGTGCTGTGCATCCGGGAGGCTTTGAAAGCTAGGTTCCTCAATGAGCAGGGTAACCTGTGACAATTTTGTTGTTTTACAGAGAAGCTGAACCTGCCCCCGTTTCTTTACCCAGTGACTGTTCACAATCCTCTCCAGTTTCATACCCCGTTCACCCCCTTCCAACCCACATTTAAAAATAAAATCACTGATAATTTGTTAATGAACAACGTTTTATTTATTACTGTTTTCGCGGGAAAGTGTTGAAACTGGGACGCATACTGTGGTGGGGAGCGGGTGTAGTGTACTCATGCAAAGGATGCTTCTAAACTCGAGGAATGCCAGGCTCCTGCTTCTACAGTGGTCCGCACTGGCGGACTGATTGTTTGAACGGAGCCTGCCACCCCTTCTGTTCGGGACTCTGTGTGTGGGGGCTATGTGACTTTGTGGCAGGGGGAGGACGGTTACAGATTCCCTGCTGCATGGCTCTGTGATCCAGGATAAGGACCGCTGCATAAGATCTGTAACCGCCCTCCCACCGCCAAAAAAAAAATCTCATAGCCCCCCACCCCCAACAGACAATGAAAACCACCTCCCAGACTGACCAGGGTGCCTAGTGACTGCACTGTGTGTGTGACCTGCTGCTGAACCTGCCCCTGTGTCTGTACCAACCACCTTTCCCCCCCTTAAAACAGACCGTCATCTAAAAAAAAAAAAAAAAAAAAAAAAACACCCCCACATACACACACGATGGAAACAGCAATTAACAGAAATGTATTTTTTATTAGCAATTGGACAGTTAGGGGATGAAACTGGGATGGGGGATTGGGTGATGCGGGAAGGAAAGGACTTATCAAATTTTGGGGAATGACAGCCTCCTGCCACTTGAGCAGTCTGCAGGGGTAGAGTGACAGTTTTCACGGGCTCTGCAGCCCCTCCTTCTTGGTACTTTCGGTGAGGGGGGTATGGGACTTTGTGGTGGGGGACGGTGGTTACACAGACTGCAGCGGGACTCTGTCCTCCTGCCTCCGGTCCTGCAGAACATCCACAAGGCGCCGGAGTGTGTCTGTTTGCTCCCTTGTTAGTTCAAGCAGTGTTTGAGTCGCCTGCTGGTCTTTCTGCCGCCACCTCTCCTCCCGTTCCATGTGTGATCGGTGCATTTGGGACAAGTTCTCCCTCCACTGACTCTGCAGTGTTGACTTGGCACGGGAGCAGCCCATAAGTTCAGAGAACATGTCGTCCCGTGTCCTTTTCCATCTACGCCTAATCTGCGACAGCCTCTGGGAGTCTGACAACAGGGTAGGTCGGGAGACAGCCACTGCTGTGGGATGGGAAAAAGGGAGTGAATTCCTCAGAAAGATAAATTTTTGGGTGAACAAAGAAAATAGTCTCTCTCTGTGAAAAAGACCATTCACAGCACCTATCACATGCGCACTCAGGACAAGGTCGAATTTTTGGCCTTCGCATTCAGTCCCTGGGGTCCTGCAGTGCAGATCACAGAATCGGAACAGCACAGCAGAATTTGGGTAGCGGGCTGACATGGTAAGCCGTAGACTTGTGGCAGCTTAAAACTTTCATAATAGCACTGCCCTACTTTCACGTTCAAAGCAATGCTCCTAGCGTTGGCCAGTTCCTGCTGCCAGCAATCTGGCAAGCATGAACTCTGCCCTTGTCCCACCCCCTCGCGGCTGTCCCCGGGAAAGATCCCTCTATGATGCCCCTCTCCCACCTCCACCGCATGGCTGTAAACCGGCAGTTACAGTTCTGTAAAGGAACAGGGAAGCAGTCCCAATACTAACATTGCCCTAATTCAAAGCAGGTGACCATGAGCGACATCACTCTGATGCGTATTTCTGACAGCGAGAAAGAACGCATGCTTCGGGAAAGCCTCCAAAGACCAGGGCCGTATGCTGCCATACTGTGCAAGGCAATGATCCCGGAGTACTTGATGGTAGCCTGGCGTGGAAACGTTTCCTACTACGGAGGACACAACAAGGCCGCTCTCCCAAGGAGCCTCATGCAAAGGCTTTCCAATTACCTCCAGGAGAGCTTCATGGAGATGTCCCATGAGGATTTCTGCTCTATCTATATATTGACCGAATTTTACTGTAGCTGCACTGGCAAGGGCTAAACAGTACAGCGCCTAGGGCAAACCAATCAAGATTTACTGGACATTGTTAGATTTTTTTGCAGCAGTTGCACTGCCAAAGACTAGAACTTTAAGTGCCTAGGACAATCTAATCATGAAAAAGCCACAGTTAATATTTATATTCTTTTATAAATAAATGTTTACATGTTTAAACCACTTACCGGCTGATCCTTTCCCTGATTCTGGGTCCGGGTTAACGGCTGGGGACAGTTGGTAGGGGATCTCTGTGAGGGTGATGCAGATATCCTGGTTGTCTGGGAAATCAGCGTTGTAAGCGCTGTCGACTGCCTCGTCCTCCTCATCTCCTTCCTCTTCTACCCTGTCCACTACCATCTCAGAGGAAGCGGGCGTGGACAATATCCCATCCTCAGAGTCCACGGTCAGTGGTGGGGCAGTGGTGGCAGCCGCACCTAGGATGGAATGCAGTGCCTCGTAGAAACGGCATGTCTGCAGCTGGGATCCGGAGCGTCCGTTTGCCTCTTTGGTCTTCTGGTAGCCTTGTCCCAGCTCCTTTATTTTCACGCGGCACTGAGTTGCATCCCGGCTGTATCCTCTCTCTGTCGTTGCTTTGGAGATCTTCTCGTAGATCTTTGCATTCCGTCTTTTCGATCGCAGCTCCGAAAGCACGGACTCATCGCCCCACACAGCGATCAGATCCAAGACTTCCCGATCAGTCCATGCCGGGGCCCTCTTTCTATTCTGAGATTGCATGGCCATCTCTGCTGGAGAGCTCTGCATCGTTGTCAAAGCTGCTGAGCTCGCCACGATGTCCAAACAGGAAATGAGATTCAAACTGCCCAGACAGGAAAAGGAATTCAAATTTTCCCAGGGCTTTTCCTGAGGGCTGGTCAGAGCATCCGAGCTCTGACTGCTGTCCAGAGCGTCAACAGAGTGGTGCACTGTGGGATAGCTCCCGGAGCTATTAGCGTCGATTTCCATCCACACCTACCCTAATTTGACATGGCCATGTCGAATTTAGCGCTACTCCCCTCGTTGGGGAGGAGTACAGAAGTCGAATTTAGGAGACCTCTATGTCAAACTAAATAGCTTTGTTGTGTGGACGGGTACAGAGTTAATTTGATTTAGCGCTGCTAAATTCGACATAACCTGCTAGTGTAGACCAGGCCTTAGAACCTACTACAACAGCCCCCTGCACCCACGCAGAGCCCAGTTAAAATAAGGGGATTCCACATAGATGCTGGAGGCTGTGTTAACAGATCTCAGTGCAGGACTGGGACCATGATTTTTCATATAGGACCTTAATAATTTATCTGATTTTTAAAAAAAGTTCTGTTTTCTGATTACAAAGCATCTAAAGGTGTTAGGATATGGAGAGTAAAATCTAAAAAGAATGACTACAACTTTGGTAAGGGTATGAAATGTCACTTAGTTTAATACTATAATTGCAAAAATGAAACACTAGATGTGATGCAATAGAAATATCTTTAGTAGAAAACCCAGATTAGGGCTTCAGGTATTACATTGCTATTTATTATTTGACAAATTCAAGTGTCAACTGAATGACTATATTCAATATATAATTGTTGGTGATGGTGACCAGTTAGGTGGCAGATCTAATACTATTTAGTTTATATGAAATATACATCTACATGTAACATACAGGTTATATTAAAGACATAATACACTATTATGTAAAATATTTTACCATATAGTCAATGAAGATTCAACATGCTCAGACTCATGAGGCCTCACTGCAGTTCATAACAAAGCTCCCCTTCACGTCATGGAGAGAAAGGTCAAGCCTGTAGAGAACACAGCTATGATTCCATCCTGCCAAAACTTCTGCATGTGCTTAACTTTAAAATACACAAAGAGAGTCCCACTGAAGTCAATGAGACTACTCACATGCTGAAATTTGAGCATGTGAGTAGGTGCTGTCAGCATTTGGGTCCTAAACAGATCCTTTAAAAAGTGAAGGCTCTTGTAAACTCACTCACATGACCAGTCCCATTTAAGTCACATGAATAAAGGTTGTAATACTGCACCTTTGTGTTTTGATTTAGATCAAGTCTATTTACAAGTCCTGAGTACAGTACAAGAACCAGGCCAAATGTTCATAGCAATCATGCTCATCTCTTAATTAGTCCTATTCTTCACTAGATCTCAACGGCATCAGTATTTGCCTGTTTCCCTATCTGAAAAACAGGAATGAGAGGGGAAGTGACTTGCCCAAGGTCACCCAGCAGGCCAGTGTCAGAGCCAGGAATAGACTCCAGGTCGCTTAAATTCTAGTCCAGTACTCTGGGCACTAGATATACTGCCTCCCCATCATTCCAAGTACCGAAAACCTACCAAACTGTTGACCTGATCCTGCAGGAGTTTCTCATAAGACTTTATTGGCTCCTCTGACTCATTTTACATCCGCAATTGAACTGTTTCCCCACTTCTGACTTGATATAAATATTCAGTGACTGAGCTGCTTCTTGCATCTCAGTTCAAATTTTTATGACAGACGTATTACTGGGGACTTCTGTTGGGAAATATGTGAAGCTGGAGTAATTAAATGTGCAGTTTGGCTGCAATTTTTTTTTTAGATGTTATACAATATCATAAAAAAGTTTTATACACAGCACCATCTGTTGGCTGAGGTAGCTATAACAGATGAAAAATAGGTTATGCAGATTATATAGGAAGTACATTAAAATTCAGATTTGGAAGGAGGAAAGAAGTCAAGTAAAAAAATTAGAACAGTGAATTACAAAAAGTTACTCTACATGTCCTTTTAGTTAGGAAATACATTTTAAAAGTGCATCTGAAGTGCTACTGAAAGTAAGAAGCTATTCTACTTTAAGTTGAGTTTAATAGCTTTTCAAACTTTCCCAGTGTCAAATGAAACAGTAGTAGAGAGAAAAAAAATGAATTAATCTACAGTATCATAGATCACTGTAGCCTCCTGCCTCTGTGGATCTTTAGTGCTTTCAAATGGCAAAAAATTTACACTAAATTGCTATTATTCATTATTATTAACACCACTTACCACACATCTATCCTGAGAATTTGTAAGAGAGTTGTCTAGGAGTGTTTCTTCCTTCTGTAGGCTTCAATTATGCCTGGCTACGTATGGTGGGCATGTAAGCAACCATCTCTCTCTTATGCCTCTGTGCATATACAGTAGCCACAACTGCAGCCTAACAATCTCCTGGGGCAAGAATTATGGTGAATAATAATTGGGCTGTTAATAGTTTCCTTCTTTCCTCATTGACACCTTTCCCTTAAGATGACAATAAGTTGTTTGGTTAACATAGCTTTTGTACCAACTGAGGGAAACAAATTATTGGGTCTAGCCTACGCTCCTTGCACATGGATCATCCTAATCCCTAATTTGCTTCATAGTTCTGGCTAAACATGCTCCTATAGTAAGCAATATACCATTCTCCGAGTCCAGGCACAGTAGCTGGCTAGATATGGGGAGGGGAAATGCTTTTCCAGACCTGCAGTAACTTACTGTCTCCCCCTGCACCACCACCACTAGGTCCCTCTCTCCACATAACAAGAGGAAAGTAGGGGAGTAATTACGGGTCACAATTCCTTCCGAGAGCTGCTCACGAGGAGTAATAATGCACCACTCATTATAATGCAGTAATAATGTATTACTCAGCCTAAGCCAACCTAGCCTTGTGTAAACGGCCAGACAGCTATGGGGCTAAATACAAGTGTTAATCTCTTTCCTTAAAGGCCATGAGACTTGGAAGAAACACAAAACTAGTGCATTTATTGCATATATAGAGTTAGAAATATCTTCCTGTGGTTTGCAGTGGCATAGTTAAAAAAAAGCACGCATAAATTGAAAAGCAATCCTGAAACTCTTGTGTTCTTGAAGCCTGGAAAAAATAGGTTATTTCTGAAAACAGTTGAGAGACAAATTAATGTTACTCTTCTTAAGAAACCAGTACAGGAACCAATATAGTCCTGCCTAAGGCTCAATTTGCCACCTAATAAAAAAAAAAATAAAAAAATAAAGGAGTAAGTTTTATGCTCTGCTAGGAAGAGGTACTTCTAGGATAACTGAGACAAACTACAGCACAAAGTTGTTGATCTTTGATTTCACAATATTGCAATTCAGCTGTTTGCCAGTTGATTCAAAACATTATTCTGCAGCTCTCTAACATCTCTCTGAAATTGATCATTATGTGCCATGCAACATTTGTGCTTCAATAATCCTAAATCCACTTACATTAGCACTCATACACTGGCAGAGATCTGTTCAGGCTCCTGCTTCCCAGTTACTTAAATTATTTGCGTTCCTGACATTGTATTAATTAATGAATCTGACTGATTGACTGAGACTGGATCAAAAATTCTCTTAACTCTCTACACATCTCAATATGGGGGGCAGGAGAACTAGAAGGGTCCTTATGTATTGGTCAGTAGTATTGAGGATCAACAACTTTCTCTTCCATTTTACATTTTTAACACCAAGACTGTGTTTTTCTGGACACTTCAGAAAGACAGCAGCTGAGATAGCAGTAATATGCCTGTGCTTCTGTAACTCAGCTTTAAAATGACATTACTACTAGGCAAAGCTATTTGTAAAAAGTGTGAGGTTCAGAACCCATAAGCCATCACCAATGTTTTAATCCTAACCTAGGGTGACTATTTCTAGAGATGAAGACAATTAAGTCATCATACCACTGCATTTCTTGAACTCACTCCTTAGGCTCCCAACCACAGAGGCATTTAGGATTATTTTCAATATGTGGATACTTGCATTGAAATTACTGGTTCTACTCACATGGACTATCAAACAGCCATCATTAGATTTTTGCTATTTGGAGACATTATAATTGACCAAGATTCAGAGCAGTGATGGAAACCAAAAGCTTCTGCAATTCTATTTAATCAGTCTCTGGACTCATCCAGAGCTACCATCACATTCCTTCCTCTCTCTTCCCCCCCCCTGCCCCATTAAAAAGGGCTCTCCTTTCCCCACACCAAAGCCACCTGGATCTACTGACTGAATCTAGGAGTGTTGCCTTATAGAGGAAAGATCATACATATTAAAAGTTAAGGCTGATCTACCCTAGAGGACTGAATTGTATCAGTTTTAGGGGTTTTGTACATGTGTGTGTGGGGGGGAGGGAAGAGAACCAAAAAAAAAAAAAAACACCCAACCACAATGATTGTCTCTCTTGACTGTACCAATAAAAAGTGGTGGAGATAATCTGTGAAAGGAATGATTTTTGTCCTCTCTTCCCTGTCTCGCTTACAGATCAAAAGAATTGTTGTCACCCAAATCAAAGACCAGGATCTGGCAGCAATAATAGTGATGGATTTTAAATCCCTGCTATTGTTGTGTCACGTCTCCGCCCGCCACCCCAACCACTTGACGACACTGAACTGAAGAGGGAATGTAAATTGAGCAGAGCAGCATTGTTCAGCAAGGTGGAAAATCAATTATTAATGTTTCCCTGCTGCACAGGACAGCTCTGACCCATTTTCACTGTAAGTAAAATTCTTGAATTCTGCAGAAAGCCTGAGTGCAGTAATTGAGATTTATGCAGCTGTCCCGTTCTGGCAAAGATGGAGAAGAAGTGTGAAATCCACCCTCTAAACACAGGGCAGTCTGTGGGGCTCCAGTATGGTCTCATTGATGCAGAACAAATGCCCAAGTTTATGGGGCATAAGTGTGGTTCCTCTCCCAGCTTGGCCCTAATGCTCCCCTCCAAGCATCATACTCTTAAGTGGGCACAGAGCTGGGCTCTTTCCCTGCTGTTACTCTTCAGTCCTGGCTACAAAACGTAGGTGGCAGGATGCTGGAGAGCAGTAGGATCACATGGCTTTTTGAATACTGCCAGGCCCATCCAGACTGAAGCATTACCTCTGCTCTCCTTTCCACTTCTAGATTTATTAGTGTGATATTATTAGTTGGCCAGTTTCTTACATACTTCATAGAAGTAGTGGGCCTTGAGGAAGTATATGTTTCAAAACGTAAGGCATAGTTGGACTCCTCTCTTTGATGAGCTTAACTTTTCAGCAAACCCAGGGACATAATTAATAAAAGTGTCTGGCTTGGTTTGATATGGGTTTAAAAAAAATTTAGACTTTTGGGTGGGCCCCAAGTCACTTGCTGCATTTTCCACCTGGAAGCCTTGCCCTTGCTTTGAGATTTTTTTTGTTAACATGGAGGGCAGAGGTTGCTTGAAAGAAAGTGAATTCCTGCATCAAAAAAGAGCTGCAACAGTCTCTGATGTACAGGGGGCAGGGGGGAAAATAAGGTAGAGCCATGTCTCTGGCCTCCGCACACTTATTCTAAAAGATCTGATTGAGGCTAAATGGCAAGAGTCTTTTCCCTGTGAAAACTAGGGGACAGGGAGATGAGCACATGGTTGGGGGGGCGGGGAGGGAGAAACCCACACACCACATGTATTCTACTTCCACAGACACCCTCAACCAGACTATAAAGAAAACTCTCCTCCAACCTCAGAAATATAAACACAGAGAAGAGCTGGCTGAGGAGAGAATTCTCCCGATTCCCCTTTACCTCCCACCCCCACTCTCACATCCCGCCTGAGAGCTGGCCACCTGCCTCTGTTCTCTTCCAGGCCATCCTTTGATCTGCTACTGGCAGGGAACTGTGCTGTCAGCAGCATTTCCTTTCCTGTTCCCACAGCCACTTAACACTCCCCTCCTAGTGGGTGAGAGGCAAGTCTCCTGCTCTCTGAAGTAGCCAGGGTGGGGAAGTCAAAGTGCCTTGCAGCACAACTGCCTCCTGGTAACAAAAGCAAGCAAAAGCTGATCTATCTGCATGTTCTTCTCATCTCCTGTTTTATCGATAAGCCTGCAATATATGAGGCAGAGTGTCTTGCAGCTTGTTCAAGGAAAAAATAAATTTGAAGTAGTGCATTCACTTAGGAATACCTTCCATTTGTTCCACCAGGTGTGTCAGCGTGGACATGATTTATACTCCATTTCTTAAGCCAAATAATGTTAGTTTTCTCTGAACATCTGGCTGGCATCTGGGAGATCCACAGTATGCATAATTAATCAGAACATCATTGTGATGTTTGGTAATGACAGATAGAAATGGCTAGGTTTACTATATTAACGTTCAGCAGGGTACTACAAAGCAGCAGCTTTCAATATGTATTAAAAATAATTGCTTTAACAGACTAAAATGTAGTATTTTTATTTAACAAAAATCATTTAGTGAACACCTGTCTACATTTCACTTTTTTTTTTAAAATATAGTGGATCTGATAATCTTCATTTCCTGTCCTAAGGTGTTATGCAGTGTTAATGCCCATTGTTGAACAGCTACTGTTTTAGGCCAGAAGTGGATACTTTTCAGTGGCAGGTGAAGCAATTTCTATATACAGACCCTGATGCTGCAGACACAGACATTTAAGCAACTTTCTACAGGGGTGCTTTAAGAGCTTGCAGGATCTGAGCTATAGTTTTTAAAGTTCTTTACAAAAGGGATCTTTTAGGACGACAGACTATATATAAATGTAATATGATGACTGATAATAATGAGACCTAGCCAGTAACCAAACTTTGTCTGAAAGCAATTTTTCTTCCTATATTTCTCTGTCAAGACCAACACGAATCAAGGACCTTTTGATTAAAATAACAGACCTACCATCCTGACAGATCACCCATGTTACCAAATCTGATCCCTTTTTCTCCAAAATATAGGTGTCAGTTTAGTATCCAATGACCAAGCCTATTACACACAGAAATTGACTGAAAGGAATATGAAAGGGTAACGTGGTAGCCTCTGAACTGAGTGCACTATTCCACTCCTTTAGTGTCACCACACAGGCTCTCAGCCCTTTGAATTTCTCTTGTGTGATGGCATGGGAGATGGAGATGGCCACTTGCTTAAATATCTCTAAAGCTACCACAGAAGACAGAGCCAACTCTAGGGTATGGCGAATCAGGGCAACCACTCTGTGCCCCATGCTTTTGGGGGCCCTGCGGGCCAGTGCGATTGGCTGGCACAGTTGGTCCCGGAAGTGACAGATTCATCACTTCTGTCTCAGGCCCTGCACCGCCCCAAGAACCCTATCTAAATCTATAACAGATTAACAATTGCACTCGGGGGCGGGGGGAGAAGGGGAGGGGGGGAAATCACAACTGTGGTGCCCATCTCAGGGATATTGGCAACATGCTTCACATATGGAAAAGCAAAATTTCTACAATTAGTTACATGCTGTATGAAATGTGTTGTAGCATGTTTCAAATAAGTGACTAAACTATCGAGAAATAAAAGTAGCTGATTTTTATAATTGTATGTTGCATGACATAGTAAACACTATTTTAATACATTTGTTTTGGTGCCCCAAGTGTGCATTTCTTTATTTCAAGTGTGTGTACCTGTCAAGCTTCCCATATCACACACAGGCATGCATTCCATCAAAGTCAAGTCCACATCTAGCATGATAAAAGACCTACTACTAGCTTCCCCACCCATGCCAGGAAAGATCAATCAGGTTATAATTGGCTCTCTAATTGGCACTCCTTTGGGCTGTAGCTTTATTTACTTGCAGCCAAGTGGCACTCAGATGAAGTAATTTGTTTTCAACCTTTGAAAACATCAAAAAGTCTGCTCCAATATACTATAGCTGGCTTATCAGTGATGAGCAAATATTTGTAGATAGAAAAATAGAAAGAGAACCTGCACCTATCTTCTATGTCCAGAAATATTCATACTAGTTCATCTGACACCATCTTATTTAAACATTTTTCAGAGATCTTATTTTAAATTGGTATTTACCTTCAGGGCTAAGATCAGAGTGGTATAGCACACTGCTTCCGAACACCCAAAAAATCTGACTTCTTCTGTTCTCTCTATTCCTACAGCCAACCCTTCTCTTGAGGGTGAGGGATAACTTCCCTCACAATACAGTCACTCCTTTGTCACAGGTGAATACCCTAAAAGTTGAATGTAATTTCTCTCACGACATATCAGATACTAGGTAGGAACTTAGCTCTGCTGGAGTAATGGCATTTATAACCAATAGCCAGAAAAGCCAGTGGTGATAGTTTTGTCTTTCTAGCATGAAGAGCTGCAATCCTAGTGGTAGCTTAAAATACAGAAGCAACTATCGATTAATACAAATGTCAAAGATAATACTGTGAGAATACATTGTGGAATGTGAAAACAGAGAGGGAGACAGCAAGCAGCAAATAGTTTCAAAATGGCCACTATAAAGTTGCAGCTGCAGATCACTGACAAATTTAAAGGAGCTCATAAAAGGCATGCTGGAAGAGTGTGTTCCTATAAGAGGACAATTCTCTACTGGGGTGCTTTGGGGCTAGGTAATCATGAAGGGAAAGGGTTTTCAGCTGCCTCCGTTTACTTTTGTACCAATACTCAACATGAGTGTACTTAAAAATACTCAGGGTGAGAGAAATTAATTTTGGTTTCTGAACAGTAGTTTTCTGATATTCTCCTATGTAAACAAGCTACTATGACCAAGCCTAATGCTAGTTTAAACCCGTGTATTGATCATTGTTTAAGTCTGAGCAGGTTGCATCTCTCTAGTGTTGAAACATTTACCAGAAGGTTATACTATTCTTCCCCTTTATCTTTAAGTGTCAGAGACCTCATCTGCCAATTCTGACAGATGTTCTTCCAGAGTCTTCCTCTAGTTTGAGGATTTACAATGACAATTGTAGTAGAGCACTGGAGCTAGATATGGTTTTTTCCTTCACCAGAGAAGAAAGGAAAAAATGAAATAGTGGTGCTGACGGATTTCAATAAGCCAGACAGACATTTTTGTAAAAAAGTCTGTCTAACTCTATGCCAAGAAATCCTCTCTCAAACTCTGCAATTGGTCCTTACAGCCTTTCATAGCCAGATATTACATTCTTCTTCAATATGTTCTCTTTGTGAGACAGTGGTAAAATAACAAGGCTACCTACAATAAAATACCTATTTTTGACAGGTATGTGTTTCTTTGGGAATAAGCCTCCCAAAGTTATCATCTTTAAAACTTTAAGATGTAGTACAAATAATGGTAGACTGGGAATCTGTTACACAGAATTATAACTTCATCGGTTAGAGAGAGCAAGTTTTACATAGTGCGCCAGCTATCACAAACAGGGAAGGAAGAAGGGAGGAAATACCAGTACTATTTTGTGGTTATAAATTTGGAGGTGTTTTAATATCTAGACCCCAATCCGAGTGTTGCAAATAGGCCCTTTATAAAACAGATCAAACCAAAATGTTGGCTCTGAAAATCTCATAATTTTGAGGTGTTCAATATCCAGCCCTGATTTCGTGGTTTGAGCTCATCCCTGTCTTTTTTAAAATGTCAAGACTATCAAAGATCTTTACTGATAATTAAGCAGCATCATATCCCTGTCAGTTGCACTAAAAAATAGCATATTCTTTCTTATAATATAAAAAATAAAGTGAGGCCTGGAGTATTTAAGTGACTTGTTGAGGACAGCTATATAGCCCTGGACAAAACTAGAGTCCTGGCTCCCAGTTGTTTGCTGTGACCAAGTGAACAGTTGAATTTTCTGTCATTGCAATACCAAGACAAATGATAGATAAAAAGCATTGCCATATTATTTTGCATTAGCAGATTCCAAACTAAGTGTTCAGAAGTCAGGCACTCACAAAAAATATCTACAACTGCCTTATTGCTACAAGGTTGCATCATTAAAAGGCAGTGCTTCCGCCATAGATTCCAAGGTTCCAATCATGGCAACAAAGTCTTCTCTTTGTAATCAAATACTTATTTTTGAGAGCAATACTTTAGAGAACTGAGTCATTGGGCAATATAGTTTAGTTTAACATAGCTTTCGTGGTACAGTCTCAAGACATTTTAGTGAGTTCGATACCCTCGCTCTCAGCAGCAAGTCTCATACAATCACTGAGTTGGGTAGAAATAAAATATAAATCAGTGCGGAAATATGAAAGCAGAAGAGATACATGCTACTAAGTACTCTTGAAGTTTAGTCAGAAAGTGCAGACTAGAAGGATTCAATAATGGGGGAAGGGAAAGGTGAGTGGGGTTGGAGTCAACATACATAGAAATATTTTGTTGTGTGATCATATATTTGGAGAAGTGAATCAATGGCCTGAAGGGAGGGTTGAACAATTAGAAGAGAAAACAACCTCTGAACTCTGGTTAATTCTAAAGACAGGAAACCTATGTTTTAGAACTAGAGATAATGAATATGGGACTGGGAGCAAGTTAACTGGTGGGCAGTTACATACGACAGGAGCCTACTCAATAAATAATAATTGCAAAGAAATTTACCACCCCCCATTTGTGAATTCAACCTGAGTGCCTATGTGAGGTACTATGTTAAGTGAAAATGTGCAATTTTTTTTTAAGTGTGCACAAGATCAAGTATGACAGTAGTCATACAATATGCAAAAAAAAAAAAAAAAAAAAACACCAAGGAGCAATATCTGCTCTGATTGGTCTGCAAGACATGAGTTTCAAACCAAAATTTTAAAAAAGTACAAGTACTTTAGATCACTTTTTTTTTTTTTAAAAAAAAACTCTGAACTAAGTCTACCTTATTGGAAGCTGCAAAAGAAACATTTCATTTGTCTTAGTCTCTCAGCTGCAAAATTTCTTGAGAGAAAGGCCTTTGCATACTTGTTCAAGCCCCAGTTTTAGAGGAAAGCTACAAGACCACACAATACCATGTGCTTGGCATTTTAAAAATATACATACAAAGAGTCCCAGACCTGTAACCATGTGAACTTGTGCAATTACAATGTCCAATTGTTACATTTCAAGACCATGCTGGATAGATCGAACACTTGTGTGTTGATTTAAGCAGTGTGTGGCTGATATACAGTGTGATTAGGTGAAACTGCATAACATGCTAGAAGTTTATACTTCTTCCCCCCCCCCCCCAAACATCAAGACTCTCACTAAAAATCAAGTTCTAAAAAGAAACACCATTGCTTATCAGAAGCAACAGCAAAATTCAGTGTATACTCAAGTGGATTTTTGTTTTCCAGAGCAATGTAAACCAAGATTGAATCCATAGGGTGACAAACAAGCTCATGGCCTAGTTTTCAAAGGTGCCAAGCTTCCACTGCTCCTACTGAAGTCAATAGGAACTGCAAATGCTCAGCCCCTCTCTAGCTCAGGAACTAAGTAAGAATATGATTCTTCACCAGCAATCCCGACAAACAACTAAAAATAATGGTGTTTCATAAATTGAAAGTTTGACACCTCATGCCAGGCAGGAAAATTCAGAGTTAGTGGGGCAGATCCTGAGCTGGTGTGAATGGTCATTGAAATCAGTGGAGCTAAGGCTTTGACCTTAACCTCATTCTTCTGTGTCTTGATAATTGCATACAATACTCCTTGCATGAACAACTGCAGGGAGTACAGAGATTCCTGCACTCTTTTAGCCCCAGCATTTCTGCATTTTCAAAGTTGCCTCTTGGTGTTACTATAGCTAGCAGACCTCTAACAACCAGTGCATAGAAGATGAATACCCCATGTAATTTTGATGTGAGAAAAATAGCTAGACAGAAAGAGAAAGCTAAAGAAAAAAGGATAGTGCTGAGCTCCATGAAATTACATGGAGTGACAGCAGCAGACCACAGATCCATCTGGCAACTTTAATCTATGCATCTGGCAGTTTATGGGCAAGAACTCCACCAGTCTTGACAAAAGGCAGAAATATTTCTTATCACCTCTGAACAAGACACCTGCAAGCCCAGAATTAGTCCTTATAAATCTAGCTACAAAAAAGTCAGCTGGCAGTCTGCAGTCAGTGTAAACAGCCTATTGACCTTTAAAGAATTAGAAATTGCCATTGATCAGCCAAAAAGAAAACAGAAGATTCTCACTTGTGATGTTAAACATTGTAATATACCATGTCTAGATTCCTGTATTTGTTTCTGTCATACAAACAAATATACAGAAAAAGGAGTGTGTATTTACCTTTGACAGAACACAAAATAATAACTAGTTGTTCAAATCAGTAACTAATCCCAAACAAATTAAAGTAAAACCTAACCTAGAGGAAAAAGGTTCCCCTCCACCATAATCCTCACTTTCATCAAAAACCTCCTTCTTCAAAAGCCTACATTTAAAAAGAAAAGAGGGGGGGGGGGCCATGAAGCATATCAAATGACTGGGTACTTGAGAACCAGCATGGAAGCTGGTTCTAAAGCAGAGAGCTCCTCATAGAGAATGTTCTACTGCTAGCCCTTGTCTTTTATATCAAGTGATATTTAAAGTGCCTAGGCATTATAGGAATAGGCTCAGAACAGTTATAATTATGGTGTATTTATAGAAGTATCAGATCTTCAGATGCTACAGTGTTTTAAATTTGCATTTTTTCCCCCCCAAAAAAATAGAATATGAGCTGGATAGTAGAAAGAATTACACTTTTTAAAATAAAGAATAGTGAATGAAAGTCAATGTTAGTTTCATAGACCACAAAGCTATCTCTGTTGGTACTACTCATGAGCTACTTATCCTTAAGTCCTCAACTTTAGCTATCCAAAAGAGCCAAGATATTGTTCAGATTTCCTTATGCCACTTTATGTCTTTTAAAGTTTGGACAATTTCACTTTTCATGTTAAACTTGAGCACAGTCCAAGGCTGTAACACAATATCTCAATTGATTGTTATAACAGACTATGATTATTTTGTTCTGTTTTTTCTTGACTTGATACAGCTGTAGTGATTATTCAGACAGCTAAATCCTAGCAAGTCTTTTTGGACACAGAACAATTTTATAAATATCCTTACAGGAGAGAAGAGGTGTTTAGGGCAAGTTATACTCAGTCAAACCATGTGTAAATAAATCCACTCACCGATAGACAACCCCTTATAGGCAGGTGTAGCGTTGCAGCTCTTGTTTCTGTAGCACCCCGAGCCAACAGTCTCTCCAGCAACGTGATAGTTTTTCTTCCAGTGACTCAGCCTTGCAGCCAGCTCACCAACTTAAGTCCACCTCTTCCAGAATCACAACTATCCAAACTTAAAACTCTAAAAAGGTATCATTAACACAAACAAAATCCTTTTCCTTTACTGGGGCTATTTCTCAGCCTATCTTCTAGGCTTAGCCAGCAACACCCTGCTGGGTTCAATAACCCTTGTATTAAGCTTTGTATGCCACATTCCTTAGAGGAACCATCTATTTTAGGTTCCAGAAGTTTCTTCCTTGTGCTTTTCCCCAGCTGCCCTTCATCATCACTTAAGCCTGGTTCTCCCTCTTTATTGCATCCATCTTCTGCTCTTTATGGGGAATTGCCAAATCTCTCTCAAGTGGGGCTCATTCTGTAATCAGGTTGGTTCAGCCCTAGGCTCTCCATATGTTATTCCACCACAAGTATCAGAATATTGAGCAACATATTTCTAAAGGTAATCAAATAGTGCATCTTGACTGACCTTTCTGTTTGAGACAAGTAGAAATATAACCAACACACATAAAATTACCAGTTCATTACATACAAAGTATTAGGAAATGTATTTTATTGATGCAAGACTGGTGCACCAAGGTGAAATTCACCCCTGTGCAGAGGGCTGACACGAGACCTGTGTCTCAGTTACCTGTAAATCTGTTTAAGCTCAGTTTTGAAGGTTGAGAGCAACTTTTTAAAATGATATTTTGTAGTCCCAGGAAAAGGCAACCCTTCTCAGTAATGTGGCTCAAGCTTTCTCCCTGGTACTTGCTACTTAGAATGGTTTCTCCGCTTGCCTTGCCTGGGTTGGGTCCTTTTTTCTGACATCTGGTGCCATCCACCACTCCTCCCACTCTTCCTAGGACACAAGAGATGCTGTCCCTTGAGAAAATGAATAATGCCACCACTGATGGCAAAGAGAATAAAATCCAGTATACAAAAAACAATGAAATACATCAGCACAAGCCCCAGCAAAGAAATAACGCATCCTAAATCAACAATATAACAAAGGGAGCTGGAAAATAGGATCTTGGGAAGGGCAAGATTAAATATTAAACATTAACAAATCAACCACTTCCCCACCTCCCAACACTCCCAACTCTTCCCAACCCCCCAGTGTCATGTTCCCAGGCATGAAGTACTCTGTGGATGAGCCAGAGATGAGTGCTACAAACATTAGCCTTTGTTAATGTTTTAACAAGAGGGGTTACTTTACTGTGTCTTTGTACTTGGGTGGGGCATGGTCCTCTAGTCCAGAGTCCCATGGAGGTCTCAGCTGGCTCTTGGTAGCCAGAGTCAGGTTGTAGCTCTGTCTTTCTGGATGCTGGTCTCTGCAGGGCTGGTACTGCCTGACCCATACACTAGGTCCTCCACCAGTTCAAAGACTCCCACTGTGGGGATGGAGGAGAACTTAACCAGAGATTCACTGAGCTGATCTGCTTCTCTCACAGCTCCAAAGCTCAAACCTGAAACTAAACCTAGTCTCTGTCTCTGAGTCAGGCTGTCCCCTCTCATTGAGGTGCTGAGCAGCACTGGCCCAGCAAACTGCTTGTCCATATCACCATCTGCAGAAGCCTCCCTATTGGCATCAGCAAAGGTTTCTAGTCCATTCTGTCACCACTCCTGGCTCAATGATTGCTGTGAAATTATGTCAGAAGCCTCTGGTAGTCATTATTGTTGTAGTCCATATGGCAGGACCCCCTACAGGCTCAGGCCAAAGTTTCAGGAGCTGGGAAGCTCTAGATGGGGTTTGTATTTATTTCTCTCTTAATTGAGTTGATTTATAATTCAGTGATTCAATGCTACTTAATGGCTTTATCTGCATATTTATGGATGAAACCTCAATGCTTCCCACCATTTTCTATCCATCCAGAGGAAGAGCAATAAAAATTGGTGCATCCCAACCTACTGCATTGCAGAGAAAAGCAATGGCTAGCACTGGTGTTGGAAAGCTTCCTGAATTAGAAATTGTATTAGATGGATTGGCATTAAAAGTGTTACCCAATCTAACCTGGATAGCTTATTCTGATCAGTAAATGGAGATTACTATATATAGGAATCCATTCAGGACTGAAATTGGGAATGCCCTGACCACCATATTCCTTCCAATCACCCATCAGAAAGTAGCCTCAACACTTCTTGAGTAATTGACCATTATGCAGCTCAGAAAGAAGACACTACAACCAAATGGAAAACCAAACAAACCACAAATAGAAACCCTGATTCGGAATAATTCTTGATGTAAAAGACTAATCCATTTGGCTGTAGTAAACAAACCTCCCCAGAAGATTAATCTTTTTTTATTCCCATCATATAGATAGTGCATGCCCATCCTGACAGGCTGGGACAAACGTATACTAAGTGTGATTCTATTCACCATATTGTGGATGCACTTGGGTCATTGAACTGCTAGTCTTGTCTTCACTCTGTTCTAGTTCTTTGCTATTTTATCAGGACTACTTAACAGACTGCAACCAATTTTCAAACAATACCAACTTGGGCAACCTAGGAAAAGGGTGAGCAAATTTAAATTTGTTTCCAACTTGTAAAAAACAGTTGAGTATGGACAATCTTTGTTCATTTACAATTTATGACTTCATTCTAATCAAAATCCAAGAAACTGAAGTCCCTTAGTTGTAACCTTCAAGAGAAATTATACCAATTAAGAAAATGTAAGAATTATTTGCAGGAATTTTTTAACTTTCTTTCTCAAAAGACAAGGACATAATATTGTCAGTGCACATTATATACGTCATACAATTTAAGTAATTTCCCCCAAAATTTAAAAGTCTATTTTAAACTTGCATTTTTCCATGTCATTGGGGAGCTGTGGGGAGAGGGGAGAATTATAAAGCTAATACAGTTCTGCAGCTGAAAGCTAAATCCAGTGCTTGTGATTGAGGACCCTGATTCTCTCTTACCCTGCACTTTCTATAATCATTTCCACCAGTGCAAAGAGAGGGTGAAGTTGGTGTAACCATTCAGATCAGGAAGCATTTTACACTCATTTTGCATGGGAATAAATGACTGTACAAAGTGGTCCAGGTCCTTATGGACCCAATTCTCCTCTCACGTACACTGATGTGAATAGAGTAACACCTGGGTAACTCCATTGCTTTACATTTACTTTTCCTAGGAACATACTAGTTTATTATTTTATATACTACATTAAAGATAAATGTTCAGAGTAGAGATTTAAAGAGAATTGCTTTTGTCAACTGAAGCTATGTCTCCTCCCCTTCTTCCGCATCCCTGTGACAGGTACATGTTCCGTGTGCGCACAGCCACTCCGAAGAACTGATTAAGTTACTTAAACAGTCTGTTGTTCAGAATGAACCTCTTTGACATAAAGAGGAGTTTGGCAGGTAGGAGAGATTCTATTGATTTGTTTCTCCACAGAGAGCTGATTGCAAACTTCTTGAATGTAAGGCTATAACAGTTCAGCACTGTGTGGATCAATTTTATCAATCCCTTTTACAATTTAAAAATCTCAAATTAGGTCATTATGAAGTCTCCTTTCCTCCAGTGAGAATAGGTTCAACTTTCTTAATCTTTTCTTATAAAGCAACTTAAGGAGATTTGCTATCATGCCAGACTATTATATCTATGGTGAACAGTGATGTATACTGCTCTTTATAGTGTTTCTTTAAATTTCCTCCTTCTGTATATTCCCCTAGCAATATTTCTGACTGCTTTCTTCATTGCAGCTGACAATCTGATGACTTTTAATACAACATTTTCCTCCAAATTTCTTTCAAATCTATTTTCTTGACAGTTTATTACCCTGCCTTAGTATTTATCTCATATCTTATGGCTTTTTACTCTAGAATTTACTAATATTTGAATCTGCAGTGAACTCCATTTGCACTCTATTAGTCAGGTACTTAAACGATTCCAGTCATTCTGAATCAGATTACATTTTACATTGTCCTTTATTAGTTAATGAGTCTTCCAGTTCAGTATCATCAACAAACCTTGCCCTGTGACATTATCTGTTGGAGCTTTTCTGTCTTCCGCCTTTTCTTAGGGGATATAGGATGCAAATTGCTTACACTAAATGTCTTGTCAGGCTTAAGAACCTCTTCTGTTTTCAGAAGCATTCTCCAGAAAAAAATGGAAACTCTGAGGAGCAATGTTATCTGTTCCCCATCTCTCTTCTGCCAGAAATGTAGTGTACAATGTAAAACATCCTGGCATGTTATTGACTCTAGTGTGTCCTAGAAATAAGCAAACTGAATTTTGGTAGAATGAGTCCAGGTGAGATATTACAAGAAACATAGTATTCTCTTATATGTGAAGAGGAAAGTAGCAGCCCCATGATGAAGAGACAGAGGAGGTTTCACTTACTTGATCTTATTCCTTTTTCTGATTATTTTTCCCCTCTGGTGATACACATTGTTCTTATCCTCAGCATTGCTGTCTTGATCTAAAATTTAAAACTAAGATTATAAAAGAGCAGAAAAAGATTTGCAGAGCAGACTGCTTAATTCATTTGTTACTTCAGGAATCTACATGAATTTCAATTTCCAGACAAGTATCAAAAATGTATGGAAATTAAAAGCTAATGTGATACCTATTCTACACCGCCAATACAGAGTTTAACAATGGCTCTTTAAATTCAGTTGTGATTGAACCAGTTTGGCCTGGTCAATGTGAATGGATATATATGTATGTTATTAACCAGGTTAAAAAAAAATATTCACTATCTTAGATGTCTATTTGAGCAAAATCATGGTATGGTATGACTAGAGGAGTTAGTATTGAGAAAATGTACCAAAATATCACACACATCCATTTTATTCAGGTTGTAACATTTCCCTCTTTCACATTCACCTCTATACATATGTATGGATAAGTATAGTGAGATCCAGGTTCAGAAGAAACATAGAGCTAATTGCAAAATGGATAAACAATTCCCAAAACAGCTCAAAAATTTCAAAATCATTTTCATTACACGAGTTTCTAAATGGATCTTTTTTTATTTATTGACATTTTTTTCATGAAAACTATAATAGAGATAGAAAATGTTCAATTTGGAAAAGTGTCAGTTTGAAACAATTTAAATTTTCCGATTTCCCCTGCTTTTTCCCCAGCGAAGAAAGGAGGAAGGGGAAAATAGTAAAAAAAATTGAAAAACAATAAAAAAATAACCTGAAAAATGACTTTTTTTTGTTTCCAGTTTCAAAAAAATTTAGAAAACAAACAACAAAATTCATAAAAATACCCAGTTTTGAAAAAAGCTGGGTGTATTTATTTTTTTAATTGTCTGAAAACTTTCTAATGGCTTTTGTCTTGCCTACTATAGATGTAAATAGACTTTTAACTAGGGCTGTCAATTAATCACAGTTAACTCAAAAAATTTAACTGAGATTAAAAAAAATTAGTCGAGATAAATCAAACTGTTAAACAATAGAATACCAATTGAATGTATTTAATATTTTTGGATGTTTTTCTACATTTTCATATATATTTCTATTTCTATTACAACGAAGAATACAAAGTGTACAGTGCTCACTTTACATTATTATTTTTTATTACAAATATTTACACTGTACAAATGATAAAATAAATAGTATTTTTCAATTCACCTCATACAGTGCAATCTCTTTATTGTGAAAGTAACTTACAAATGTAGATTTTTTTTGTTACATAACTGCACTCAAAACCAAAACAATGTAACTTTAGAGCCTGCAAGGCTACTGAGTCCTACTTCTTGTTCAACCAATTGCTAAGACAAACAAGTTTGTTCACATTTATGGGAGATACTGCTGACTGCTTATTTACAATGTCACCTGAAAGTGAGAATAGGTGTTTGCATGGCACTTTTGTAGCCAGAATTGCAAGGTATTTACATGCCAGATATGCTAAACATTCAGATGCCCCTTCATGCTTTGGCCACCATTCCAGAGGACATGTTTTCATGCTAACGATGCTTGTTAAAAAAATAATGCATTAATTAAATTTGTGACAACTCCTTGGGGGAGAATTGTATGTCTCCTGTTCTGTTTTACCCGCATTCTGTGATATATTTAATGTTATAGCAGTCTCAGATGATGACCCAGCACATGTTCGTTTTAAGAACACTTTCACAGCAGATTTGACAAAATGCAAAGAAGGTACCAATGTGAGATTTCTAAGGATAGCTACAGCACTCAATCCAAGGTTTAAGAATCTGAAGTGCCTTCCAAAATCCGGATGGGATGAGGGGTGGAGAATGCTTTCAGATGTCTTAAAAGAGCAACACTCAGATGCGGAAACTACAGAGCCCGAACCACGAAAAAGGAAAATCAACCTTCCGCTGGTTCATCATTCAGATGATGAAAATGAACATGCATTGGTCCACTCTGCTTTGGATTGTTATCGAGCAGAACCCATCATCAGAATGGATGCATGCATTCTGGAATGGTGGTTGAAGCATGAAGGGACATGAATTTTTAGCTCATCTGGCACGTAAATATCTTGTGATGCTGGCTACAACAGTGCCATGCGAATGCCTGTTCTCACTTTCAGGTGACATTGTAAACAAGCCATGGGCAGCATTATCTCCTGCAAATTGTAATCAAACTTGTTTTTCTGAGTGATTGGCTGAAGTAGGACTGAGCGGACTTGTAGGTTCTAAAGTTTTACATTGTTTTATTTTTGAATGTTATTTTTGTACATAATTATACATTTGTAAGTTCAACTTTCATTATAAAGAGATTGCACTACAATACTTGTATTAGGTGAATTGAAAAGTACTATTTCTTTTGTTATTTACAGTGTAAATATTTGTAATCAAAAATAAATATAAAGTGAGCACTGTACGCTTTGTATTCTGTGTTGTAATTGAAATCAATATATTTGAAAATGTAGAAAAATCCAAAAATATTTAAATAAATGGTATTCTATTATTGTTTAACAGTGTGATTAATTGTGATAATTTTTTTTTAATCGCTTGACAGCCCTACTGTTAACTACCACTGGTAATCTAAGCATCCAGTAGCAGCTTTGGGTGCAATAAGACCCCTTCAAACCTGTGTCACAATGGGCAGTGGCACTTCCTCAAACAAGGATGCTGATAATTCTTGCCACCTCTCCTGGCTTCATTCCTAACCTACCAATATTATGTCAGTTTCCGGCTATCCCTCACCTAAATCTAGGTTGCCAGCATGCACTGGGTAATCCTACCCCACTGTATTGGCCAAGTCAGATGACATGGAAGCATAAAGTTAGGTATCAACTGCATACCAAAAACAGCACATCCCAAATCTCTTTTTAACCATCACCCTAAATTGACTCATTGCTCACGAGCATAGAACTCCATTATACTGAGCTCAAGAGCTGCCTTGGGGATAGATGTGCAACTACCTATAATTATCCTCTAGGTCCTATCATATTAAAAATAATTGAGTCGTTTCAAAGAACCTCCATCCATCCCTGTAGGGACACTACAGTCAATGGTATGAAATGCTGGTGACAGATCTTAAAGACTCAGCATGGGCACTGTGCCCTTATCTATTTCTTAGAAGAAGATCTATCAATACAATATTATATACAATGGTATACTGTATTTTTAAATAACTGCGTAAATACACACAGTTATTTAAAAAAGTTAATTAAACATTTTAACCTTAATTAAATTCTCATGTACATATTTATTTTATGTATTAAGTTTTATTAAAAAAACATCTGGAGCTCAGCCAGTCACCTACAAACACTCCTTTCTGCTCCTTTATTGTCTAGGCAGCACACCTTGGTCTTCTTCAAAATCCAGTCAAAAGGTGCCTTTTGCAGAATGCCCAGAAGGTCACCAAATTTGGGCTATTCCTGACTGTGGGGTGAAAGGGGAATGCAAGTTCCAGAGTCTCAGAGCCCTCACAGAGAAACCCCCGCCACCCGCTCCCACTCTTTTATAATGAGAGGGATCTGTGCCAAGTGCCCTGGCTAACAGCAGATGTGGCAGGAGACATGGGGAGAGAGGCAACGATTTCAATGAGAGTTAGGTACCTAACCTGCTTAGGTCCTTTTGAAAACCCCACTCAGCACTAGCTACATCTTCACACACCTGAATATGTTTGAAAATTTGGCTGTGTCATTTCAAAAATTGGACATCAGCTCCTAAATCATTTAGACACTTTAGAAAATGTTACCTTATTTTTCAGAAAAATGGTTTGGGATCCACAAGAATCTTGGGTTCTAATTCTGGCTGAATTTAAGAAAAAAGTCTCTTGACCCCCTTTTGGCACAGTCAATATGCTTTTTAAACTGAGGCTTTTTATTTGTTTTTTTAAAAAGTGTTTTCCTTAAAAACAAAAGTTGCATCTGTGCTTTGCTTTCCTGTGTACATTAATCAAATTTAAAAAATGGAGAATAATTTGTAGTATCATGATAGAAATATATGTTCAAAAAGGTTGTGGCTGAGGGCATTGCATAATGATATATATTGATGGTAGAATTTCTAGGGAGTCTTCTATCTTTTTTTATTTCACTGTGTTCACACGTTTATGCAATTTACCTTGAAAATATGGCTGCTGAAAGAAATTGAATGATGCCAGTATCCCCGTTAAAATAGGCACTTAAAACACTTGATTATTTTTACAATTATGCATGCTCAGTTTATGTACATGCATTGGCTACATTTAATATTTTTGACCATAAGGTGTTGTTGAGACATCTGTACATCTCAGCTGAGGTGGATGGAGGGAGTCATTTCTGAATAACACGGCTCATTTTAATAGAGAGGATCCCACGGGGTATATTTGGGCAATTCTTACTCTTCACAGAATCTCTCTTATGTGGGTTCCTACATTGTTGCATCTTGCTACCACTTCTGTTCAACATGTATGTGAAGGTCTTAAGGAGATGTGCTGGAAGGCAACCTGGGCTGTGATGTCTTCAGTATCCTGATGATACTTAGTTCTGTGCCATCATCATTGCTGCTGCTGCAAGTGCTTACATGAAACTGACTTGAATAAGGGCCAGCTGGCTGAGGCTCAAACCAGACAAGGAGGAAGTATGATGATAGGTTGGGAGGGAATAATCTGGATGACTTGGTGAAGGTTTTATCTAGACTCCTGATTGAGGAAATATGGCTACCATTTGTAATGAAGTTTCATAATTTAGGAGTCTTATCAATACCTCTGCTGATCCTAGATGTGCAGGTAGCATCTGTGACTATGAGATGATCATAAGCATATGGCATGATATGGCCTTTGCTGCTGTTATTTATGCCTTTGTTGATGCAAGACTAGTCTAGTGTAATCTGCTCTGTGTGGGTCTACACCTGAGACCACCCAGAAACTGAAGCTAGTGGAGAATGCAGCGCCTCACTTATATTATGGGCAGCTCATTAGAGATACTAGGAGCTAGCAACAAGATCCTTACTACTTGATCTAAAGTTAGCTAGTACAGTAACTCCTCACTTAACGTCCTCCTGCTTAACATCGTTTCCAAGTTACATCGCTGCTCCATTAGGGAACATACTCGTTTAAAGTTGTGCAATGTTCCCTCATAATGTCTTTGGCTGACTTTACAAGGGAGCATTGCACAAGTTCCTCTTCTCCACCTCCTCCACCTCCCTTCCTCCTTCCCTCCCAGCGCTTCCCCCGCCTGTTTGGCGGTGCTTAGGACTTTCTGGGAGGGAGGGAAGGAGGGAGCAAGTGCATGAGCGAGCGGGAAAGCTGCCGTTCCCCCCGGCAGGCAGGGCCACCCAGAACGCAGGGGCTTTAGGGACTGCGAGGGCCAGCCAGAAAGAAGCAGTGCTTTCCCCTTCAAAGTCGGCCGGAGAGAAGTGGCGCTTTGAAGGGGAAAGTGCAGGTTCTCTCCGGTCGCTGGCTGCGCAGCAGCCCCAGCTCCTCCTGAGTCCTCCAGCTGGTGCTCGCAGGGCCATATTCCTAAAGGGGCTTTAGAGCTGCAGGCCGGGCCCCAGGACCCCTTAGCCCAGGGCCCTGCAGCCCCTGCATTCCAGGTGGCCCTGCCTGCGGGGCGGGGGGCAGCTCCCAGAATCGTGGCTCCCAGAATTGCGGCCATGAGGGCGGTGCGGTGCTGCGCTGCGCTGTGCAGAGCCACCTGAACACCCACTGCACCAAACAAGAACTGCCCCAGGTAAGTGCTCTGCACCTCCTGCCTGCCCCAGCCCTGAGCCTCCTCCTGCACCTCTACCCTGAGTGCCCTCCCACACCCTAACTCCCTCCCAGACCCTGCACCCCCAGCCTCAGGGGTAACTGGGGCACCTCCCCACCACAGTACAGTACTGTACAGTATATAATGCCTTTTGTCAGCCCCCAAAAAATTTCCTTGGAACGTAACCCCCCGCATTTACATTAAATCTTATGGGAAAATTGGATTAGTTTAACATCGTTTCACCTAAAGTTGCATTTTTCAGGAACATAACTACAACATTAAGTGAGGAGTTACTATAGTAAAAAAGGGACTAGTAACTATGTGACTATGGCAAACAGAACAGCTATTGTGATTCTATTCAGAAGAGGGCAGAAGAACATAAAGACATTAACTATCTCCCTAACATATTGTATGAATTCCTCCATTTTATTGTGTCAGTACAGAACCAAGACATTCTTCCTCAGGTTAACTAAAATGTTAAGAAAAAGAATATAAAGTGTTTGATCAGATTCTAACCCAGTGCAAATGGACACATAACTCCACAGAAATCAGTAGAGCTACATTCCTTTGTCCTTACTGAGTTTTGACCCAGATATGTTAAAGAATGAGGTACAAAGGTGAAATTTTAACCAGACTTCTAACATATTCCTGATTTTTTCCTGCTACTACCTGATTTTGTTGATGATGGTGACAGGACTTTATTAGTTTGATTATATAGGACAATGTGCTACTGGAATTTGTTTACATAAAAATAGATAACCCCTATAATATCTTTCCATAATACACTTTCACATACAACATTCCCCTTCCTCATTCCTGCTGAACACATATCAGTGATGAAAAATGCATTTCTCTTTCATAAAGGGGATTTGAACTGACAAGATATTTCTAAACAAATAATAGGTTGCAGAGTTTTACTCAAGACTATTAATTGGAATTATGGAGAACTTTACATGTAAGATGGAACTTATTAGAAACAAAAGTACAATTATGAAGATTTTATTCTGTGCCCTGACATATTTAATGCACTCTGCCTAAAAAAGTAAGCAATAAGTAGAAAAATATTTTATAAATGTTGGTGTTTAGAATGCATAACGATAAGAAGCTCAGTGTTGCTTCAAATGAAAAATAAGTAAACCCCTAATGCTAGAGACTCATACACATGCAAACTTTAAGCATATGAGTAGTTTCACTGAGAACTTCTGCTTACACCTTGACTTAACTGTGATATGTTATGCACCTTAGCCCTTCCTTACAATGTCCCATGTGAGAATTATTACCTACTCAAAGTTAAACATATGCTTAAATCTTTACAGATCAGAGCCTATCTTTCTAAAGGTGGGGTTATGGCATACCACTTTTTAAAAAATTCCTCTCTATTTTCAGTTTGTGGATTTTCAGAGTTCCAGCCCCCTTTTGCTCCTTTTGTAATTTTTTTCCCCACCCTGCCACCCCAATAAAAAGAGAGACTCAAAAATTCAAAAGTGGAAAATCAATAATTTCTGGCTTCAAAACTGAAACAAAATGTCATTTTACAGCTAAACAAAAATATTTGCATTTTTTCATATTAAAACTTCCAGTGGAAAACTGAAATTTTAAATGAAGCTATATTAGTTTAAAATTTCTTGAGGGAATTTTTTTATATGTATATATTTTAACCATCTCTAGTAGATACATATGGACTGGAGGGAGTGATGATAGGTGTTCTATTTCTTTAACTCTGTGACTGGAAGCCAGGCAAGAGGAATCTATGGAAGACACTCAGCAAAGAATAGAGACAATGTGTATAGCTTTAAGGATATTATTTTCCTTATTGTAATAAGTCCCCAGTGTTAGAAGAAAGCATCCTTTTTCATGAACCTTCACCACTGACACATTACAGAGATCTACAGCCAGGAAAGACAACAAGGAAGATATTTGTTTTGGGGGTGGGGGGAAGTTTTTATTGTACAGATGATTGTGTTATATCAGAAGGAAGTATCACCATGCTTATGGATATTCGTGATTAATGGACCTGGCTCTGTGGTCAGGTAGGCAGTTTAATGGGTGGCAATGGTAGATTTCCATATTAAAGCATTTAATTTATTTGTGTGAACAAGGACTATATTAACTCCTCCCAATGTTTCCACTAGTACAGAAATATAATGGTGGGGAGAGAAAGGAAACATCTGCTGTATGTAGAAGCAGCTTGTGGGCTAATTTCCATCACTGAAGCCAAGCCTGCATTTAATCAGCTCTCCACTCACCAACAGATGTCACTGCAGCCAAAAGGAATTCATTTGTGAGGTTATGGGGCTCAAGAAGCTACAAACCCTCCTGAAAATCCAAATGTGAAAGAATTTCTCTTTTATAGCACATGGTCAGATCTCAGTTCCTCTACCACAAGCTGGGAATTGCTTCAAAGTTTTAGCAGCAGGCAGATTTGTAAAAATAACAAAAAAGAAAAAAAGTTCCAACTTGAAGCAATGTGAAACAACTGAAATACCTCAAAGCATAAGGCAATACTCTGCTTTTAATGTTGTGAATGATTGAACTCTGAAAACAAAATCTGTTCATTCATTATATGTTGTTTCCCCAAGGCACAGTGTAGAAAAATAGACATTCCCATTCATTTGACCCTGTGGGAATAAAAGAGATAAGGAAAGTATATGTTTAATAGTAATATATTGGGTTTGAAGGTTACAAATATATGTATATAACTGGGCCTAAAAATTGAGCAGAGAGCATGATAAAGCTGTAAAGTCAAGCCCCTGAAAGTTAGGAAATGCCAGAATTAAGGTTGCTTGTGCAACCATAATTTGCCCCTGTTGTGCATATGCATTACAACACAGTCTTTAATTACATGATCATATGCTATTTTTTCTCAAAAGCAACAGTGCCTCATTCAGTTTTTTGTGTAATATCCTCGATTTTTAAAAAAGCAAACAAAAAAGAAAAATTCTATCATATAAAAACACCTTGACACGTACATGATTAATTAGTAAGGTTTGAATCTAGAGCCAAACACAGAGCTCTGCTATTTGAGCTAACAGACCAATTGTTAGCAATGGTAGGTTGCCATCCTCTGTGTGGCCAGTCACTAGAGGAAGATGAGACACATACTTTGCCAGTGGATTTCACAGCTAGTTGCTGATAATAAAGGGATGGTGAGACTCAGGAATTTGGGATTTCATTCCAGGTTCTGTGGGAAGTGTTCTCTAATGGTTATAGATCATTCTGTCACTGGACACCCTGGCTCCTTATCCCAGCCCCACATTGCCCCAGATTCCTTTATACCAGTCCTCATCTCTTACTCCCACTCTCAATTCCTTGTCCTAGTCTCCCTCCTACACCAAAACCCTTTTCCAGTCCTCATCCTTTACCACTCTCCCAGGCTCTGCTCCTAATCCCTCTGCATTTCAGACAGGCTGTTTTTGCCTTCTCTTCTCCACTGCCTTGGCACCAGCAGAAGGATTAGTGAGAATAGTCTTTCTCCTCTCGGTTCCTCAGCCCAGCACCACCTGGCCTCAAGGAGAAACCTTTTAAGTTTCCAGGAGAAAGTCCTCTTCAGCCCCTGGCTAGAGCATCCTCAGTGCATATGGTGTCTTTGGAAAAATTATCTGCCAAACTCTAACAAGTGTCTATTGAGCATGTGTGAACTGAGGTTTACAGAAGCTCATAATTTGGCTAAATTTGGGTGGATTTTCCACAGGGAAAGGGGGAAAAAAAAAAGAGAGATCCCAGTCACCAAGGAACCTTACCCCTAGCACATTTCAAGTCCTTGATCCACTGTATGGAAGCACTACAGATTTACAATGACATTTTTGTATACATTTTTCAACATGGGCAAAGCAACATACTTTCCCTATAGTCTACTTCTGAGAAATGCCTGAACTCTTTTGTCTTAAACTGTCAAAAACGAATAAATAAATAAATAAATAAAAGTATCAGCCTGTAACCAACACTTAGTAAAGTCTGGCAAAGCCATAAGGTTCTGGAAACAAGGTTTTACAATAGAAAGAATTGGCAACCTTATCTATAGACGTGCTACATGTAGCACCTCTAATATATGTAGCCAAGATTTAAAAACTGGGAACCTACAGTTAGATTCCTAAATATGTGCCTGATTTTCAAAAGTACTGAATGCTAGGAGATCGTTTTGGCTTCAGTGGGAACCCCTGGGGTCTTAGCACATCTAAAAATTTGGTAACTTAGGCCCTGATCCTACAGCTATTTACATACATAGTTCCATTGATTTTAAAGGGACTATTCATGTACATAGTGTTAAGCTTGCTGGACTAGGGTCTGACTTAAGAGCCTAGTTTAGGCCCCCATTCTTGAAAATCTTTATATATTTCTCACACACACATTTAACTTGCACACACGTGTGTATGTTTCATGAACACTTTATATAATGATGACTTTATATGGGATACAATAAAAGATGATTTTTCTTACTGAACATCTGCTTTATGTCTTATGATGGGACAAAATAATTACATGGAAAAAAATCAAATTTACATCTCTATGTATTTCCCAGATCTGAAGCCTGTGAGATGCTCTAGGGCCTGAACAGGAAGCTGGACAATTGTTTTCTCCTATGGTTTTATATTTCTGCAGTGTATGTTTTTTCTTTTCCATCTCTTCACAACCATGACCGCCCCCTCCCATGTATGTTTCCTTCTGAGCTGCCAAGCAATAACCAGTTCTGATGTCAGGCAGCTCCTCTCAATGCTTAGGCTCTGCTTTCTGACTTTTTTCTCCAAGATTTAAGAGGGAGATGGGGGGAGAATTGTCAGGATTCCAGCCAAAGCTCAGGAACATATACATTCACAGGTACTTTTTAACTTTTAATTATTTCCTATCACAAGACATAAATCAGTAGTTTAGTAAGAAAATCATCTTGCTATTGTATTCCACAGAACATAATCATTTAAATAAATGTCTACGCTTTTTCCCAAAGTATGCCAGTTTTCTTCATTTAAACAATGCTGTGTATGTAATAGCTGGAAATTAGTCAGACATTTCTCTTGCAATTTTCCAAAGACCTCAAAAGAAATTATTGTACATCAAAGATTTCAGACACTTTGACATATCCCGTTATATATTTAAAAACAGCCAGTAGAGCTTCAAACAAAAATCTTTGTTAGCCCATGGAGGTGGAAAAAAAGATGGCATTTGTATCAATATATTTGTCTGTCTATTTAACAAAGAAAATCAGGCTGTAGTTGTAAAGGCTACAATTTTCAAAAGCTTATGTCGCTGAATTTTGCAGCTTGGATGGCTACAGCATTTTTTGTTGTTGTTGTTGGTTGCTTTTTGCCCATAGGGTGTTCAAGGCATTTTCAGTGCAGTTCTGGCATTCCTTTAAAACAGGGACAAGAGGTTGGGTGCTCTTAATGGGATTTCAAAACTGCCCAGTGGTTCCAACAAACGCAATAAAGTCCATGTCTGATAGCCAGGCATAAGGAGGTGCAAGCAGACACCTCTATAGCCATCACAGCCTCCTACCCTTCTTCAAATCTTGCCCAAGAATTGGGCATATTGAACTAGAGGTCAGTGACATTAGGGAAGGAAATTCCACATTTCAGGAAGAATTAGGTTCTGTAGATTACAAATAAAGTGGCAACTGTTTGGAGATGCTCACGTTTTGAAATATTAGAAGGCAAATGGATTAGTGGACAGAGTGCAGATGAGTAGTCAAAAGTATAAGAAAAATGCAGTTTATCATATGGATGTCACTGAGACCCAATCCTACAAAGGCTTATGCACACACTTAACTTTCAGTAATCTCCCTGAAATCCAGTAGTCACATTAAAGTGAAGTTTTTATGGGATTGGGAGTTAAAACTGTATTTTTTCATGGAAAAATGTGCCCTTTTTCATGGAGCAAAAAGGCAACTCGCAAGGGCCAGCATTACATTTCCCACATATACATTTTAGATCCTGATTCAGCAGAGTATTTAAGTACATACCTAAGTCTCACTGACTTTAATAGGATTGAACACGTTTCAAGTTAAGCACATATTTAAGTTCTTTGCTGAATCTGTGGGTCTGTCTACACTACGGGATTAATCCGAATTTATAAAATTCAAATTTTGGAAACAGATTGTATAAAGTCGAATGTATGCGGCCACACTAAGCACATTAATTCAGCGGTATGCGTCCATGTACCGGGGCTAGCGACGATTTCCGGAGCGTTGCACTGTGGGTAGCTATCCCACAGCTATCCCATAGTTCCCGCAGTCTCCTCCGCCCATTGGAATTCTGGGTTGAGATCCCAATGCCTGATGGGGCCAAAAACATTGTCGCGGGTAGTTCTGGGTACATCCTCCCCCCTCTCCAGGGAAGCAATGGCAGACAACCATTTCGCGCCTTTTTCCTGGGTGAACAGTGCAGACGCCATACCACGGCAAGCATGGAGCCCGCTCAGCTCAAGACAGCAGTCATGAACATTGTCAACACTTCGCGCGTTATTGTGCAGTTTATGCTGAACCAGAACCTGCAAAACCAGGCGGCGAAGAGTAGGTTACGGCAGCACGGCGGCGAAAGTGATGAGGACATGGACATGGAATTCTATCAAACCGCGGGCCCCGGTGCTTTGGAGATCATGCTGTTAATGGGACAGGTTATAGCCATGGAATGCCGATTCTGGGTCCGGGAAACAAGCACAGACTGGTGGGACCGCATAGTGTTGCAGGGGTGGGACGATTCCCAGTGGTTGCGAAACTTTCGCATGCGTAAGGGCACTTTCATGGAACTTTGTGACTTGCTTTCCCCTGCTCTGAAGTGCCAGAATACCAAGATGAGAGCAGCCCTCACAGTTGAGAAGTGAGTGGCGATAGCCCTGTGGAAGCTTGCAATGCCAGACAGCTACCGGTCTGTCGGGAATCAATTTGGCGTGGGCAAATCTACTGTGGGGGCTGCTCTGATGCAAATAGCCAAAGCAATCACTGAGCTGCTGCTACCAAAGGTAGTGATTCTGGGAAATGTGCAGGTCATAGTGGATGGCTTTGCTGCAATGGGATTCCCTAACTGTGGTGGGGCGATAGATGGAACCCATATCCCTATCTTGGCACCGGAGCACCAGGGTACCCAGTACATAAACCGCAAGGGGTAGTTTTCAATGGTGCTGCAAGCACTTGTGGATCACAAGGGACATTTCACCAACATCAACATGGGCTGGCCGGGAAGGGTTCATGACGCTCGCATCTTCAGGAACACTCCTCTGTTTAAACAGCTGCAGCAAGGGACTTACTTCCCGGACCAGAAAATAACCGTTGGGGATGTTGAAATGCCTATAGTTATCCTTGGGGACCCAGCCTACCCCTTAATGCCATGGCTCATGAAGCCATACACAGGCAGCCTGGACAGGAGTCAGAGCTGTTCAACTACAGGCTGAGCAAGTGCAGAATGGTGGTGGAATGTGCATTTGGACGTTTAAAAGGTCGCTGGCGCTCATTACTGACTCACTCAGACCTCAGCCAAACCAATATCCCCATTGTTATTGCTGCTTGCTGTGTGCGCCACAATCTCTGTGAGAGTAAGGGGGAGACCTTTATGGCGGGGTGGGAGGTTGAGGCAAATTGCCTGGCTGCTGATTATGCGCAGCCAGACACCAGGGTGATTAGAAGATCATACCAGGAAGTGCTGCGCATCAGAGAAGCTTTGAAAACCAGTTTCATGACTGGCCAGGCTACGGTGTGAAAGTTCTGTTTGTTGAAAACCCGCCCCCTTGATTGACTCATTCCCTGTAAGCAAACCACCCTCCCCCTTAAATCACAGCTTGCTTTTAAAGGAAATAAAGCCATTATCATTTACAAATCATGTATTCTTTATTAATTGATTATTAACATAGGAAGAGAACCAATAAGGTAGCCCAGGTGGGGTTTGGGAGGAGGATAGGAGGGAAGTAAAAGGCCACTGAAAAAAATCAATATAATGACAGTCTTTTGGTTGGGCTGTGGGGTGGACTGGGAGGGTGCACGGAGCCTCTCCCCCCCGCGTTCTTACACATCTGGGTGAGGAGGCTATGGAACATGGTTAGGGGTGAGGGAGGTTATATAGCGGCTGCAGCGGCACTCTGTTATCCTGCTGCCGTTCCTGAAGCTCCACCAGATGCCGGAGCATGTCCGTTTGATCACGCAGCAGCCCCAGCTTTGCAGCCTGCCACCTTTCATCTCGAGCATCCCTCATGACCTCATGTTCACTGGCATCTTTCCTGTACTTAGATACCGTGCCCTTCCACTCATTCAAATGTGCTCTTTCATTCCGGGTGCATTCCATTATTTCCGAGAACATCTCATCTCGCATCCTGTTTCTCCGCCGCCTTATCTGAGATAGCCTTCAGGACGGAGGAGGGAGGCTTGAAAAATTTGCAGCTGCTGGAGGGATGGAAAAAAAGAGAGAAGTTTTTAAAAAGATACATTTTACAGAACAATGCTTATACTCTTTCACGGTGAACAACACTAGTCACATTACATACCACATGTGATTTCTGTACAAGGTCGCATTTTCCATCTTAACATTGAGTGCCTGTGGCTTTGGTGTTAGAGATCACAGACACAGGTCCGGGCAACAGAATTTGGCTTGCATGCGGCCATGGTAAGCCATTGTCTTTCGGCTTCTGCGCCCTCCTTTCCCACATACCAAGCAAAGCCCATAGAGTGCTGTGGTTTTCCTGTTAACCTTCAGCAGCAGAAAACAAACTAACCCCCCACCCCCACATCCAATTCTCTGGGATGATCGCTTTATCCCTCCCCACACCACGTGGCTGGTATCAGGGAAGATCCCTGCTAGCCAAAGGCGAAAAGCTCAGTGCCAATTCCTCCACCCCCTCCCCCTGCGCTTGGCTAACTGCAGGGAAGGATTTCTTTTCAGCCACAGGCAAACAGCCCAGTAGGAATGGCCACCTCCGTCCCCTTAATTAAATTCCCATATTTCAACCAGGTTACCATGAGCGATATCACTCTCCTGAGGATTACACAGCGAGATAAAGAACGGATGTTGCTTGAATGCCAGCAAACACTGGGACCATACGCTGCCAGGCTTTGTCATGCAATGATACCAGATTACTTGCTACTAGCATGGCGTGGTCAAGTGTCCTACCATGGAGGACGGAATGAGGCTGTACTGCCCAGAAACCTTCTGCAAAGGCTTTTGGAGTACCTCCAGGAGAGCTTCATGGAGATGTCCCTGGAGGATTTCCGCTCCATCCCCAGACACGTTAACAGACTTTTCCAGTAGCTGTACTGGCCGTGAATGCATCCCAAGTCCTCAGGGCAAATTAATCATTAAAAAATGTTTGCTTTTAAACCATGTCTTATATTTTAAAAGGTAAACTCACCTGAGGTCCCTTCTATGGGGTCATGGTCTTGGGTACTGGCTTGAGAGGCTTGGGAGGGTACTTCAGTCAGGCTGAGAAAAAGATCCTGGCTGTTGGGGAGAATGGAGTGCTCTGTGCTCTCCGCAAGCTCCTCCTCCTCTTCCTCCTCTTCCCCGTCTGCAGAATCCTCAGGTGTGGCTGATGAGATTACCCCTGCCTCGGAATCCACGGTCAGAGGTGGGGTAGTGGTGGCAGCCCTCCCTTGAATTGCATGCAGCTCAGCGTAGAAGCGGCATGTCTGCGGCTTTGACCCAGAGCGACCATTTACCTCCTTTATTTTCTGATAGGCTTGTCTGAGCTCCTTGACTTTCACGCGGCACTGCTCTGAGTCCCTATTGTGACCTCTCTCCATCATGCCCTTGGAGATTTTTTTCAAAAGTTTTGGCATTTCGTCTTTTCAAACGAAATTCTGCTAGCACTGAATCCTCTCCCCATATAGCAATCAGATCCAGTACCTCCCGTACGGTCCATGCTGGTGCTTTTTTTCGATTATCGGCCTGCATGGTTACCTGTGCTGATGAGCTCTCTGTGGTCACCTGTGCTCTCCTGTGCTGGGCAAACAGGAAATGAAATTCAAATGTTCGCGGGGCTTTTCCTGTCTACCTGGCCAGTGCATCCGAGTTCAGATTGCTGTCCAGAGTGGTCACAATGGTGCACTGTGGGATAGCTCCCGGAGGCCAATACCATCGCATTGCGGCCACACTAACCCTAATTCGAAATGATAATATCGATTTTGGCGCTACTCTGCTCGTCGTGGAGGAGTACAGAAATCGATTTTAAGAGCCCTTTATTTTGAAATAAATGGCTTCGTTGTGTGGACGGGTGCAGGGTTAATTCAATTTAACGCTGCTAAATTCGAATTAAACTCATAGTGTAGACCAGGCCAGTGTCCATGTGGCCATTATCATTAAAGAATGCTTTTTGAATGCTAGAAATGTTTCAGTACATCCCTATAGAAAAAGGCAAACAATTTCATCTGTTTTTTTTTTTTAACTTGTTGGGGATTTATAGTGTTAGTGGAGTCATTTTCTCTAGGGGATTGTGGAATGTGAAAGGGATGAGTCCACTTTCTCTTAGGTTCTTACTTGTTTTTGGCTGCACCAATTCTGAATGGTTTAGTCTTCATCATGCAGCTAAAAGAAAAGCAGGCAGCTGCACACATGAGACTACAGAGATGCGCAGGAAAAGAAAACACAATAATTTAAGAGAAAGAGGTCCAGGGGTTCCCTTCCCCCCAAGATGATGGTACAGGTTATTTGTTTGTTTTTGGAAAGTTAGGTCTTCTTTCTACTAAGCTTCTATTTCCTTTTCTCTCTGTCTACCATTGGGCTGGAAGCTCAGTATGAGAGAGCATAAAACCCAGCCAGCAGGTAGCAGACAAGGCACCCTCCATACCTGTTTCCTGCACTGAGATCACTCGCTCAATGGCATCCACATCTCTCAGGCTTTTCCCTGCATGTGTACAGTAAGCAAGAAATATGATAGAAATTTTGAATTTCACATCTTTTACAGCAAATAGTCAATTTAAAATTTCCTCTGCAATCCATGATGACTGTGAAAATAATACAGCCTTAGACATCATCATCACATGTGTATATATACAAGATCGGAATTTGGATCCAAATTTTGTGTGTGATACATAAATGTATGTAAATAGAGAACTCTAAACTGATTGGAAAGTTCAGTTACTTCTCTCTGAACATCTGCTTTCCCATAATCTAGGCAGACTTCCTCCCATTTGTGTACTAGGCAGTGATTATATGACAGACTGATTCAGCTACCATCACACTATATATGCGTAAAACATGGTTACATTTTCTTGATTGAAAGCTTCAGTCCATCTGCCTATTTCTCACTAACGTTTATTTTATAGCATTTGTTTCCTTCTAAGAAAAGAACTCAATTTGGACAGTCTTCGTTTGAGAAACAAGGTCAATTTTTTGACATCCATTACCCTGGACAAAAAGATTAGAGTGATATAAACGTCAGCAAGGGGCCTTTTTGCTTTGTACTAATTCACAATATCTAGTAATGCCAGCTGGTTGTGGCACTGTTTACACATAAAATATGTGGAGAAGGGTCCCTCCGAAAAAAAAATCAATAGCCATTATCATTGTTATTTACCATCATCATAATCCATCATCTGCTGTTGTTTCAACCACATTTTCCATGCCAAATGTGGGTGTGCAGGACCATGCTGATGAATAGCTGCAAATTGCCATTCCAGGACTGCTGAGTTTCTGCTAGTTGGTATAGCAAAATCCTGAACAGCTCTTCATGGTGGCAAGCATTGCACTATGCTATTAAGGGGGAGATTTTTCTCAATTTTTACACATTCTTGTTGCAAGACACCACTGTAATTAGCCCCTGTATGAGACTTAAAATCATAGACCAAAATGTTGAATAGGGAGAATAACTTCTCAATGTGGAAAAAGTTACCCAGTTGGAATTATTTGGTTGGTTAACTGTGTCAACAAACAATAAGCTCTAAGATATCAAATCAAAAGATAGAGGGAGGGGGCAGGTTGTATGAAAGAATCTTTTAACTAGCTCAAGAAAAAAAGAGGAAAATTCAGCCCCACCCATATCTTGAACGTAATGCAAAATTATGCTCTGAAAGATCTAAAGTGCTTGGCTAAGGACATGCATAAGTGGGAGAGGGTCCAACATAGCCTCAGCTAGCTCGCCAGCCTTAGGTTCTGCTCACCTGCAGGGTTAGTTTACTGATATCTCTCTTGCTGTTCACATCATTATCTTTAATTCCTTATGCTACCCAACCCACGGATTGGCATGGAAGCCTTAGAAAAGGTTACTTGACTATCATCTCAGGAAGAGGAAGAACAAAAAGGCCCTGATTCAGCAAATTACTGAAGGATGTTCATAACTTTAAGCAAATGAGTAGCCCTAGTTAAAATCAATGAGATTTCAGTTGGGACTATGTGTGTGCTGGGGTTGACTTCTTTTGGTCTACTTATGTGCTTTAAAGTTACATGCACAGTTAAGCACTTGCTGAATTGGGACCCAAACCACTGCCAAGAGAAGAAAAGAGGGAACGGTTACTGCTTAGAATTAAGGAATGTGATGCCAGCCTCAATTAGACCTCAAGAAAACAACCTTGCATGCCTAAGAAAAATTTCATTGCCAAAACCACAATAATAATAATAATAAATAATAATTTTAAAATAACCTTTTACAATTTATTCATAAAATGAGTTATTCTTAATTCAGAATATGACAGTACTTTCCAGAGAGGGGTAGAAAGGAAAATAGTCCTTTGGGGCAAGATATAAAAATAATGCCATCGGGATCAGTGTTATCTTAAAATGTCTGCATTTTTATGTATGTTCATATTGCAGCAGAGTTTACATTTTCCTGGTACATTAATCTGGCTATATTCAGATCTTCAGGGCTGCTTCCTCAATGCTAACTTTAATTAATTTAAAATGATAACAAGGTAATTCACTGCCCCTGCAGAGGCATAGAACAGAAGGGCCCGAACCATTAATTTATATTTTACGTATATTATTTTGGGGTTCAGCATTTATCATCAACATTTAAACTCGGTCATAAATTGAGGCCCTAGAAGCTGATTAAAATACTAAAAAACAAAATTCAGCACCTTTACTAATCTATGATAGTAACCTGTTCATAGTAGAATGGATACAGTGTGGCACAAACATTATTTGTTGCCTCCTGCAAAGGCATAAATAAAACAAAGTAGGAACATGGAAACTTCTCCTGCCGTATCACTTAAAGAATGACCAGCATAGGGTGCAAATTAAATATATTTCCCTTCTTAGAGGTGAAAAGTGGATTTTTTCCCCTAAGTAATGGCCATGTTTGTGCTGAAAAAAATAATATTTTGGGCCAAGGAGCTGTGGTTTATAGCAGCTGAGGATCTGTCCCTGAATGTTTAAGGTTTACAAATTGAAGATACAATGTAAAAAATTGTTTTTAGCAATTACTGTACATATGAACTGGCTGAATGCATGTATAAGAAAACATCCATTAAGGACCACAAGTTTGCTATTTAAAGACTGATATGAGAATAAAATAAAACTGTTGTGGTAACAGTACCTTTCATCGTCAAGGTGTCAGAAAGCCTGAAAACATCATGCAGTGATGTTTATATGTTCAGTTCTACAGATTAATTTAAGGAACTTTATTTTTCTGATTTTGTCTTCTAAATCTATGGGCCAGCGTGAAAGAGTCAGGTAGGACTTGAACTGAAGAAAACAGGAAGACTACAGGATGTGTGTGTGTGGGGGGGGGAATAGTTTCCCTTATTGAAATGGACTGTTTAATATATTAGGATAGATCCTGAGCTGGTGTAAATCAGTGTAGTTCCATTGACTTCCCTGGATCTACACCTATTTCAGCTGAAGGTTTGGCTCTAAATGTGTAATGTTAGAAGAAGACAGAATTTAAGGCAAAAGTTTCTTAAATGTTTACCACTTGTTTACCACTTGTTTCAGCCAATCAAAATTTAGAATTGTCATAATCATACAGCTAAGGGTGGCATAAAATCCTTCTTTACCCTGTAAGGGGTTAATTCCTCTTTTACCTGTAAAGGGTTAAGAAGCTCAGGTAACCTAGCTGACACCTGACCAAAAGAAGCAATGAGGGGACAAGATACTTTCAATCTAGGGAGGGTGGGGGGTAGGCTTTGTCTGTCTGTTCGGTGGGCTTTTGCCGGACACAGATCAAGGAAGCAAGCAATCCAGCTCCTATAAAGTTAGTAAGTATTTAGCAAGGAAATGTGTTAGTTTACTTCTAATTTGGCTTGTGTTTCCCTTTGTGTAAGAGGGAGGTTTATGCCTGGTTTTGTAACTTTAAGGTTTTGCCTAGAGGGGAGATCCTCTGTGTTCTTGAATCTTTTGTTATTCTGTAAAGTACTTACCATCCTAATTTTACAGAGGTAATTCTTTTACCTTTTCTTTAATTAAAATTCTTCTTTTAAGAACCTGATTGATTCGTCATTGTTTTAAGATCCAAGGGTTTGGATCTGTGTTCACCTGTACCAAATTGGCAAATATATTATTCACAAGCCTCCCCAGGAAAGGGAGTGTAAGGGCTTGGGGGATTATTCTCAAGCCTGTCCAGGAAAAGGGGTGTAGGGACTTGGGGAGATATTTGGGGAAGGTAGGGCTCCAAATGGCCCTCCATAAATGTTTGTTTAAATCACTTGGTGGTGGCAGCATTACTTAATCCAAGGTATAAGAGAGAAATTGTGGCTTGGGGAGTTTTTAACCTAAGCTAGTAAAAATAAGCTTAGGGGGTCTTTCATGTGGATCCCCATGTCTGTACCCTAGAGTTCAGAGTGGGGAAGGAACCCTGACAAGAATGTTTACTTTGCAGCATGCTGAACTGTTGCCTTTTACAGATTACACTGGACATTGCATTTCACATATCTATCTTTCATAACAAAGATTGTGAGAAGAATGGGAAAAGGAACAAACGGAACATTCTTAAAGGAAAACTGCAGTGATTAGATAGATACCTGAATAAATATTTGCTATATAAGGACACACATTTTTAAAATGGCTCTTAATAATAAGTCTCCTTTATCAGTTATAAAATCATGTAGGTAGATTGGTTTGGATGTGCACATCTCAAATATTCTATTACATTTATTATTTGTAATTGGATAACTCAACATGTTTTGGTGACAATGTTTTAGGGGGAATTTCAGTAAGGAGAGAGAGTGGTGACTTGGCAAACAGAAATTGGGAGGACTTTCCACCCATTGGGGCAGCATGCAAAAAAAGCCTTGAAATGGGTGTGGAAAGAGAAGAAAAAGGAAATAGGGAGTGAGGAGAGTGAGGAGAAATGTGAGAGAAGAAAAGGTCTCCTCAGTTAGCCAAAGACTCCAGTAACTCTCTAAGGGCATGGCTACACTTGCAGATGTGGAGCACTGGGAGTTAAACCAGCCCTTGGAGACCACAGCAGGGAAAACACTGCCATATGTTTACACTGTCAGCTGCAGGCGCAGTGGCGTGGCCACATTAGCAGCTCTTGCAATGCCACACAGAACAGTGCATTGTGGTAGCTATCCCAATGTGCAAGTGGCTGCAGCATGCTTTTCAAATGGGGGGGGTGGAGTGGAGTGTGTTGTGTGTATGTGGAGGGACAGTGTGTTTTGTGGGGCAGAGTGTGTCAGCATGCTGTCTTGTAAATTCAGACAGTGGCAGGGGTAAGAGGGAAAGCCCGACATCAGCCCCCACTCCCACTTCTCTCTCTCTCTCTCTCACACACACACACACACAAATGCCTGCCTCTGCAGCAGGAGCTTTCCACAGTAGTGGTTTGCTTTGTCCCAGAGCAGATAAGCATGCTGGATGTCAGAAACAGAGCTTTGAAAGGGGATATCTGTATGCCTGCAGCCAAGTTCAAAACAATCACCAGAGTGGCCATTTGTCAAGGGATTATGGGGGATTATGGGACGTTTCCAGAGGCCAATCACAGCGCAGTAATGCAACACATTGTCCACACTGACACCCCGGCATTTCAGCTAGGGTGCAGCAAGCTCTATGCTTCTCGTGGAGGTGGATTATCAGGAGCGCTTCAGCTGCAGAGTCCAGGCGCTCTAAGTGCCTTGCCAGTGTGGACACCTCAGGAGTTAGGGAGTCTGGGGCTGATTTAATGCGCTCTAACTTGCAAGTGTAGCCAAGGCCTAAGACTTTCAGGTAATTGATTTCTATGGGAGTTCTGTCATCCACTATGCTATGAATAAGTTTATGAAAAAGATAAAACATACCTTTAAATCACTTTAAAACTGTCTGGCCTCAGTTCTATTCCATTATGTTATCCTATGTCTTCTTATTCTTTCATTCCTAATTTGCATAATCAGATTAGCAAATTGGTCACATCTCCTTGATTAATTATTTTTGTTATAATTAAAACATTGAATTTTGTACAGATTTACTGCTCTTTTTAATTGGTCCTGGTGAATAAAATATCAGTTATACTACTTTGGAATTTTCTTTTTGGAATGCAACTCTGATTTAGAGTATCTGTACTGTGGAGTCATGGGGTGTGATTGCAGCTTATGTAGACATACCAATTCAGCTAGCTTGTTTACTGTAGCAGTGAAGCGATGGCAATATGTGCTTCACCACAAGCTAGTCATGTGAGTAATTTCCTAGGGTTCTGGGTGAACTTGTACCACCCATACTGCTGCAGCTTTACTGCTTTGGTACCCAAGCTAGTAGCTAGATTAAAGATAGCTGGGGTATGTCTACAGTAACTGCAATATTTAAAGTACAGTGGTTTTATAGATCCATGAGTGACACAAAACCAGGTGAATTTGGGAGTTTGATCAAGTGTGTGTTTTTTTTTAAAAAGGTTTAGATTTGTTCAAATCAATATGCAAAGTGAAAACCAATGGTTGTGAACTCACATTGATTAAAATCACTGGAAAGCTTCTCCTATGAAATTATGTCAATGAGTATGTATGAAAATTAACTTTCTGAAGTCCACACACTTCCAGTCAGGATGATAGCAATCAATTGAACAGTGTCTGTCTCTTGAAAACATAGTGTTTTATACAGTCTTCCCTTTCTCCTTTATTTCTATAGTAAACAAATAGATATAGGGAAAGAAAAAATGTATATCATTTGGATACAAACCTTCTGACAAAATACCTGCTGTTGGAACGTCGCTGAACAAACAACTATACATACTGTATAATTTAAAAGGAATATAAAGCAGCACTATAGCTATGTAATTGTTTTGGGAATTATATTCCTTGCTGATGTGAGCCACTATCAATTAGTCACTGATTCTACCAGGCATTTAGTGTGAAGAGGAATTAGTTAAAAGGTAGCTTTCCTATTCAGGTATTGATTTCCAGGGTTCTCTGGCCTATGTTTTGAGACATTACAATTACAATTGTTTTTCATTTCTACCAAAACAGACTTAAGTAACATCAGAGTTTAAAAGAGAAAAGAAGAGGGGAGAGATAGAAAGACGGGGGAGAAGGGACTGAGGGGGAGAGCTTGCTATTTTTACTTATTTTTCCTCCTGAAAAGAATACAATTCTTGTCTATCAACCAGACAGCTCAGCCCTGCTTAAGGCACAATCTCTGTGAGAAAGCTCTGAGGCTTTAAACCTTCAGACACAGCTGTCACAAGTTGATACACACACACATACGCATACACATACACACAATGATCATTATTGCCTGGCAGTGAAAGTCCCTGCATCCAACTGACCTAATGGGTCACTCACTCTATGAACTATGTCATTTCATTTCAATAGAGGTCTCTTTTTTCATATAAGCAGTAATACAGCATACATTATGCAAGTGGACAAATTCAAGACATAACCATCAGGAAGCAGAGCTTTAAAAAAATGCACACAGCATAGCCATAGTCAGTTGAAAAAGGATTGATATCTCTTCAGTGTCTGGCCTAGAAATAGATGGGAAATGTCAATCAATCAGACAGTGGTGAATGATGGGACTGATAGAAGAGAATCTAAAGAGATAATACATGTTAAATACAAAAGGGCTACAGTGTATTGACCCAGAAAGAGATCTGGGAGATATTCCTGAGATTGCCTAATGCCCTAAGCCCACTCTGAAGCTGTGCTGAGGAAGACACACAAGGTGCTGGTGTGTTATTCTGTGAAACTAAGGCTTAGTCTATACTACAAACTTAATGTCAGTATTACTATATCGCTCAGGGGTGTGGAAAATCCACACCCCCGAGCGAGGTAGTTAAATGGACCTAACTCCCAGTGTAGATAGCACATGGCCAATGGGAGAAGCTCCCATTGGCATAGCTACCGCCTGTTAGGGAGGTGGATTACCTATGCCACCGGGAGAAGCTCTCCCATTGGCGTAGGTAGCGTCTTTACTAAGCGCTACAGTGGCACAGCTGAGTCAGTGCAGTGTAGGTGCAGACATGTCCTAGGATGAGAAGACAGTATGTACTACATAAACTGTACCCAAGGGAACAAAGCACCTAGAGAAAGTCACCTTATTTAAGAACAGAAAATACTTTGCACTGCCATAATATGTTCATCCTGAAGATCTGATAACTGGACCTACAAATGTACCCTAATTGTGGCCTCAACTGTGAAAAGTGAATGTACGTTCATCAAAGGTCACAATAACTCTAACAACAAAATGTTGATGGTAAAAAGTGCAAAAGCAAGACAGAAAGACTGAAATAGTCCAAACAAAAAGGCCTACTGATATAACTTAAGGACTATGTTAAGATCCTGGTTGGTAAATAAGAAGTGTGGAACTGGAAATCAGTGAACCAAAACTGGTCTGTCAGAAACTAGGCCTAATTGGTGGACAAAATAATGAGAGGGCAGGCTAGTCCACCCATCACTCCTAAGGGGATCCTTAAAGAAAAAAAAATGTAGGGAGAAAAATTGGTTACTGGAGCAAGCTTCACCATCATGGCTGACACTCCTACCATCTCCTGGGGCCCCAGGCCTTCATCATCCTGACCCTGAGAGATGTCCTGAACAGACCTGGCCAGAGAGAGGGACCCAGATGACATTGCCACCATTCCAGCTCCAGCTAAATCCCAGCCACCGCTTGGGATTTAGCCAGAAACTTTGTCACACAGTCCTCCTTGTGTTTTTTCTTTTCCTTTCCTACCTATGTCTTCTCTTTCCTATCCCTCTACTTTTTTTTTCCTTCTGTCTAACAATAGTCTGGCTTAACCAGCCAATATTTTGCTACACTTAATTGGAAAGAGGCAGCTAAACGCAATGCACTAATTTTGTCCAATGACTACAGAGGTGTTAACAGGCCACACTATCTTGAATGGTCCCTTACAATATGTGCTAACTATTTATGCTAAACAATCTGTTCCACCTTGCATTTAGCTCTGATGCTGGGAGTTCCTTTCCCAGAACTGAAGAAGAGCTCTGTGTGGCTGGAAGGCTTGTCCCTCTCACCAACAGAAGTTGATCTAATAAAAGGTATTACCTCATCCACCTTGTCTCTCTAATACCCTGGGACTGACACAGCTACAATTGCACTGCATCCAGTATAACAAGATCTTTTTCTCTCTCCTGTCTTCATTCTTCCGTTATCAAACCCAACTATTTCCACAAGTTTCAGTGATTCTCTGGGTTCTTCCATCCTTTCTGAACCTCCACAGGCCCTCTATCTTTCCTGGTAATTCTAATAGTGTGAGGGAGTCTCAGATCTGCAGTCTCTCTCTTCTTGGTCTAGGCACCTGTTCTCTCCAAACTGGGATACCCTGGTTAGAAACATCCCCTCTTCAATGCATTGAAATTGCAGAGTACATGATATTTTACTAACAGCTGGCTAGAGACTCTGGTCCTTTATCTTTCATTTGAGTGTATTAGGATGTTGCAGAGGAATACCAGTAAGGGCTGGATGGATAGGAGGGACAATTAGGTCTGGAGCCTTTTGTGGAGGATGGAATTTGAGGTTAATGGAGTAAGTCACATGTTTGTTCCAATTAATTTAAATCTTAAATAAACTCATCTTAATATGGAATAAAATACTGAAATTTAGATTAGTTTTCATGTTTTCCAAGACAATTCACTGATCTGAACCAAAAATAGGTATTTATCAATATAGGCCAATGGGCACTAGACTTGTGTGTAGCCTTGAGTAGGTGCAAGGCCAAAAAAAAAAAAAAAAAAAAAAAAGGCATAGAAAAATTGAACTACATTGAAAAATTGAACATACAACCTGCTCTTAGGAGATAGATACTCCTTACTGCTGCAGACAATGAACTGTACAACATTACAAGACTAATCTTTACATACTATGCAGTGGTTTATGTTTAAAAGGAAGAATTTATTTTGTCACATGGCTATCAGCTCATGATAACATTCTAGGAGCAGGAAGATAACACAAATTAAAATATTACATTAAGATAAGTATGTCCTTTTAAATATAAACCAATGTACTAAATTTATTCTTCAGCACTGTATTAAGTAAAAACTTTCTTCACTTCAATAAGCGTTGAGTTATTATTGTTCTACTCTTTGCTATTAAATCTATCTGTTCACTACAATATGCAGGAAGCTAACTCAAGTCAAGTGTAAAGTATACAGCAGAGATGGTGTAAGAAGATGGTGACTGGATCCTTATCAGGACTAGAGCTAGACTATGGTTCAGGTGCAAGACTGAACCACAGTTAGGGTTAGGGTTTGGAATTCACAAGTGCTAAAACCTCCTGAGAAGTTTTTCTGCGATTTTGGGCCCCACTTGAAGAAATTCCATGAGTTTATCATCCAGAATGTTAGGAATCTTGTGAGAATAACTTCTTTTGTGATATTTCTGCCATTTTAGACTTATTGAAAGTTTCAGCTGCATCCAAACAAGAAAATAGGCCCTTTTACTTTTGGATACAGTGTGGAATGAAAATCCATGGGCTGAATTCCAAACTCCTCTTTACCCCCAAATTTTGTGGAGATTTGAAGTGTTGGGTTTGGACCATCTCTGGGATAATTTCTAGTGTACAATCAATTTTCAGTGAAAAGGAAGGGATTCCCTTCTGCCCATACTTGAATCCTTTTCTTTTGATGACAGAGCCAATCATTCCTGTCCACACTCTTACACTGTATACAGATGTGTTTCAGGTTCCCTTTTGCATGAATAGCATGGAGCTAGTGCATTCACTCAATCACAAAGAGAAATCACATGAAAATGGTGATGGCCTTGCAAAGTACAAGCAGTTAGGGCTAGTTTTTACCCTGGCCAAATACATCCATAAGGAATGAAAAGGCATAAGATAAAAAAAAGTGGGGAATAAAATGTAAATTTTAGTCAATATTTTCTAAGTGAATGCTATGTGTCCTGCTCTGCAACTGATCTTACAAGATATGAGATGATGCATAGTTCTGTATCTCAACATAGGATCTCTTAGTTTTCAAGCAAGAGTCCTGAACATTGATTATGTATTACTGACAAAACATTAACTACAAAGGGGTTATTTTTGGAGGAGTTTAGGGTGGTATGGGGAAAAGGGAAGGTATTTCTTCTAGATTTAAATCCTTATTACAGAATAGTACTTTGTTCTATTTTTCTTTGCAAAATATATCCACAGGTTTCAGAGTAGCAGCCGTGTTAGTCTGTATCCGCAAAAAGAACAGGAGTACTTGTGGCACCTTAGAGACTAACAAATTTATTAGAGCATAAGCTTTCGTGGACTACAGCACACTTCTTCGGATGAATATAGAGTGGAATAAATATTGAGGAGATATATATACACACATACAGAGAGCAAGAACAGGTTTCACTTCAACTTATTTCCTACCTTTCTGTCTGTTTTTTCTGTGAAACCATTTAATCTTTCCCCCGAACATATAGGGCACACACAGCAGATTTTTAAAATCTAAAAGTGTATTATTTTCACAGTTATTCTCGCCACATAATGCAGCCAACAATATTTTCCTTTCTTTGTTGATTTCCCTTCTGTCATAGAATCATGAGAGGGCAACCTTACTGACTCTGGACATTGGGCCATGCAGCTCTGAGAGAAGCCTTGAGAGAGGGCGGCCCTACTGACTCTTGCCGCTAGGCCATATCACCTTGCTGAGCCGCAAGGCCACGCTGAGTCTGACCACTAGGTGATACATCCCGGCTGAACCAGGAAGCCATACTGATTCAGGCCATTGGGTCCCACAGCCCTGTGCGAAGGGGCCATCACCCTGACTCTGTCCATTGGGCAACACAACCTTGAGAGAGAGAGAGAGAGCAGCCATATTGACTTTTACTGCTAGTCCACACTACCCCAAGACAAGGGATGGTTGTAAGGATGCGATCACGGGGAAGTGATTACCCCGCCGCAAGAGGGGATAGGGTGCACTTGCCCTGTGACATCAAATAAGATGAATCTTTCTCCTACCGGTGAAATCAAAAGTTCTTCTCTGTTCACTCTCTTTTTAATTGTTATCCAAAACTGAAAGGGAGTGTAAGGTTGAACATCTGGCTTTGTTTTCCTGTTGCTATCAGTATCCTCTCCCCAAGCCTTGAAGCTAGCCATTATCATTGTCTTTGGGGAGCTATAATGAGTAAACTGTATTTCTCAGTCAAAACAAAGGTTAAAACTCTTTCTATTTTTTTTTTCCAAAGAAGAAATATCTGAGACCAGATCCTCAGCCAGTGTAAATTTTCATGAACTCTATTGATTTCAATGGAGCTGTGACAATTTACACTAGCTGAGGATCTGGCTGTGGTGTCTGGTCAATCTTTATGTTACATAGCCAAGAACCAGACACCTACTGTATTTTATAACATGTTTTATTCCAAACTCAAGCAGCCTGATCTCACTTACATCTCTCTAAGTTCATTGGAGTTACTCCTAATTTAAACCACTGAAAACAGGGTCAGAATATTTCCTCCCTCCAACACGTTTGCATAAACTCCATTAACATAAATGAGACTTGTGTCAATGTAAGACTGGGACCCCAAGTCTGATCGCATACTAATTTAACACTCATGTGAGTCTGTAGAATTCAGTGGGTTTGATCCTGGTTAGTACATACATACAGATACACTTTGTTTTGGAAACAAATAGTTACACCATGACTTTTCCAATTCCCTTTGGAAGAGAGATGATTTTGAATTTAATGTCAGCTGCTATGATCCTTCAATCAAATTCAAGCCTTCTCCCCCAAAACCTCCCCCCTATTTTAGATTACTCTTCCAGGAAAGCGGATTGAAATGGGTAAGAATATTTATCAGCTGCTTGATACACACAGTGCCAAAGCACAAGGTCAAACTACTTTCAATACAAAATACAATTAGAGAGAACCTTAGGGTTTAGTGTTCTTAATTTCCTTTTCTTGTAGAATGAGATTGTCTGTATGAAGAGAAGAATTTAGAAAGTAACAAAAACCTACATTTAGTTCTTAGAGGGGCAACTGGCGAAGAAATAAACCTCAGAAAAAACTATTTGAATGAATGTTGTGTAAATGTTTGATAATTTTCAGGAGAGAGAAAATTTCAATGTATTGGGCCAGATCCTCAGTCCCTGGTCAAAGTCCTTGGCACCATGGGAGCTGCCTAACAGGCTAGCTGAGGATTCTCCTTGCTTAAGAGAATCCTCACCTAGCCTCCAGCAGTATGTATGTCAGTGGGTTGGGAATGTCAGCTTTGAAAGGTGACATCAGTGGAATCCCTTGCATTCTAGTGATCCTGCATTGGAAGAATGGCTTCTATGGGGCCATTGCAATTGGAGTATGTTAAAGCAGCCCGGTGGTTGTACTAACTTACACTGAGGAGCTGAATCAGTCTCCAGGACTTGGGGGGAGTGCAAAGGTGGCTTTAAACAGAACTCAATCAGTGCAAAGGATCGGGACCATTTTTTAAAATCAGCAATATGTGTAACAGTCTTTAGTGGGAGACTCCAAAATACTTCCAAGAAGAACAGCGTTTAAAGCAGAGTTTTATATTAGGTTGGTAGTTAATAATAACTCCTCCTTTATTCAGAATGATACTTACTGGTAAAATTACAGTATCTGTTTCTGCGACTTGCATGACATAAAGATCATGGTCCCAAGGAGCCTATAAAAGTGTTTATTTGTTCCTGCTGTTCATGACTGTAAACCAACTGAATTTGCAAACTGAAAACATAATCTACCACTACCATCCCAACAAAACATCTTACTCCTCCAGTTATACATTTTTTCTTCTATAGACCCTCTCATTCCTCTTTCCAAAGTTTCCCATTTCTCATCCCTAGCAACTTGTTCTCTGTCTAAAATAGAATAATAGTAACTTAAACAGCTCATTCCATGGGATGTTAATGGCTTATTAGTAGAGCTGTGTGAATAACAGGTTTTTCAGTTTGCTGGCAATTCGGAAAAATCAGGGGGAAATAATTTTTGAGTCAAATAAAACATTCTGTTTCAATATTTTCTAAATGCAACATTTTACTTTTGACCATTTTAAACTGTTTTGGTAGGGGGTTTTTCAATAAAGTTAAAGGAAATTTTGGAAAGAAAAATAATTTTGAATGGAAATATTGAAACATTTCATTTAAAAAAGCCAAAATGTTCAGATTTGCGGGGAGGGAGGTTGTTCTGTGGGGGGTTGTTCTGGTTTGGAGATTTTTTTTGTTTTGGTTTCTTTTTGACTGAAACAAAAAAGAAATGTATGGTCACCGAATCTGCATTTTTTGTTGGAGAAAAGTTTCAGCAGAAACATTTCACCCAGCTGTACTTGTAAGTGCTGTAGTAGAACATTCACTCACTGTGGTGAAGGAACAGCTTAGTGACAATACTTACAATGGATTGAGAAATGAAGTTGAGAGACTTCAAAAGGGGCCCTGTCTGTACTTTCTCAGCCAGAAAGGTGATGGCTTTGATATGGGCCACTGAATATGGGATGAAGGGTGGAGGGGGAAGAGGGGAAGAGAAAAAGAACCTTCAGAGCCCTGAAGGGGAAATGGAGGAACACCTGGAAAAAATGGGGGGCAGGAAAAGGGAAAAATATATTAATCTGACTGCTGGAGCTGCACCTATAGAAATTACTTTTCAAAGTCTTTATCTTTTTCTTTTGTCTTATTCACCTTGTCTTTTCTTTTAAGTCAGTTTGAGCTCTCTCTCTGCATATACATATATAAAATCCTCCCTTACACTCTTCTTGACTTTAAGAAAGAAACAGATAAAAGATTATTCTCCATATTTTCATCAAATTCTCCAAATAAATATTGTTTTCCGTTTCTCCAGTGCAGCTATCTGAGCATCTGCAAAGCATTTGGCATTGTCATACTCATAAAAAAAACACTTTGCAATTCTAGTAAATTATGCAGAGTTTAGCGAGGTATAACAATGCCACATCTGTTTTGATTCTAATAAATTCCAATGTAAGGGTGTTAAATCCACAGCATCTTGGCTGAGTTGCCCAGGCCAAGTCTGGAAAAAACATTTTTTTTTATTCTTTGGTTCTATCTATTGCTTTCAAGTTGCTTTCACAATCGTACAGTACAGAAGAAAGGAAATAATCAGCCAAAGTTTCCCCTTGGTTATGAGTCGAGTCTGATCTGTTAGGAAACATTAGTAAGACATGATGCATGGATGGGGAATGGGTCATAAAGTACTAACAGTTAAAAAATTTGGATCACTATTTGTGATTATTAAGCATTTATAAAGTCCTATGAGATACAATACTGCACATTTGTTATGGGCTATTATATGTTGGGATTTTTTTTTTTTTTTAGGTAAAGAATTGCAGTCAGAACCTTTACAGTTTGCTATTTCTGGGTGAACATTGGGTCTGATCTGAAACCTAATGACATCAGTAGAAGAATTGTCATTGTCTGCTCTGCTGGAAGGACAGGAGAAACTGGATGTGGTTTCATTAGGTCACAACATTATTCTTAAATGTCTGGGAGTACTTGGCAGATAAAAGTGTACAGTGCAGGTAATTTCAAAATCATTTCCATATATACCCAGGGGGCTTTTATCAGCCCTCCACCTTACCCATCCTGGTCCCCAGCTAACCCATTGCTGGGACCTCACCCCCACCTCAAATGAGAGTGAAGGGGTGTGTGTAAATAAGGGGGTTGGCTCGCTGTCAGACCAGTCATAAGAGCCCCAATCCCCCTTTTCCATTCCTTTAAAGAATACCTTCTTTAAATCTTTTACCAATCCATTTTATCTGATCACTGTATCCCCTCCCTACGGAGTACCTGCACTGGATATCCACCCTACATTTACATAATGAGTTGCTACATCCTACCCTAACTCCCATTTCAAGTTCGCCTCAGTTAAGTCCCCCTGGATCCACTGTGGGGAAGTAAAAGAAACAAACAAAAATCACTTTGCCTTGGCCAGTCTGATGGTGAGGGAAAATGCCTTCCCAGTCCCTCATGAAAGGAATAACTAGCACACTGCCCACAGCAGTTCCTGTATTTCACCACTTCCCTGGTTGGGAGGGTGGGTGCTGCTCTGTCTGATCCAGGTAAAAGAAGGCTTTTTCTGCACCAGCATGGACCTACGTAGTCCTCCCCCCATCCTCCTGCCCGTCTTCTGGTTACCTGGGGGAAGGATAGGTCAGCGTCCCCATGTTCACCTGGTCTTCAGCTGCAGCAGAAAGCCATTCCCTGGTTCTCGCACACACTTTTTCCAGCAAGCTAGACAATGGCTTAAGGTGTCACCGCTTAAGGTGTGGTGAGGTCATTGTCTTTAATGGGCTTTGGAACAGATCCATTATTAATTTACTTGAGTTCACTCTGCTTTTCAGCTGACAGCAGTCTGTGTGCAAAAGGGAGCCTGGGGCCAAGGTGATAAACAAAACACCATTTCCATTTTGAACACTGAAGCACAATGAGTTCCCAACATTCCACACAAAAGCTCTGATTCATTCCCCTATTGTATCTTTTCCTCCTTCTTTTTATCTCTTTCTTTCACCTGAGTGGGGAATCACCACTATGTAGGTAACCACTCTGTCACTGTCAGGCTGTGTTCTTTGAAAACTCCATCAAGCTAAAACATTGCTCTCTTTGATTAACAATCCCCTCCCTATCACAGTTAGTTAAAGCTGATAGTGCAGGATCTACATTGTATATTGCCTACTGCTTCGTGGCAGTCACTCTAATTTTCATACCCTTCAGTTTGTGACGTTGTGCAGTCTATATGGTTTTATAAAAATATAAGTGAATATAAAGTAACTGGGATATGCTTCGTGCAAAAGGTCTCTTGTAAGGTATCATTACAAAACTCATAATCTACTGAGTGTGATCATCCTATTTGTAGAAATGTACCACTCTTGTATCTAAAACTAGAAATATAAAACATAACTCTGAGGGCCTATTGTAATTATGTAAAGTGTGGGCCACTAAGGATGGTTTAGAATCTTGATGACTCCCATTGTCTGCAGATGGCTGTGTTTACCTGTTAGTCTTCCTGTATATGTGTGCTGGCAAGAGGGCAATGAAGTCTTGCAGTGACATGTGATCATGTCACCTGAACTGGAATCCATCTTTAACCTGGTGCTTTTCCAGTGGGGGGCGGGGGTGGAAACCCAGAGGGACAAAGGATTCCCGCCTTATGCAAAAGATATATAAAGGGGTGGAAGAGAACACAAAAGGGAGAGGAGCCATCATGAAGAATCCCCTAGCTATCACCTGAGCTGCAACAAGAGCTGTGCCAGGGGAAAGAATTGTGCCCAGGCCTGGAAGGTGTCCAGTCTGAGAAAAACTTACTGAAGCATCTCTGAGGGTGAGATTATCTGTATTTAGTTTGATTAAGCATAGATTTGCGCATTTTATTTTATTTTACTTGGTGACTTACTTTGTTCTGTCTGTTACTACTTGGAACCACTTAAATCCTACTGTCTGTATTTAATAAAATCACTTTTTATTTAGTAATTTACTCAAAGTATGTATTAATACCTGGGGGGAGCAAACAGATGTGCATATCTCTCTATCAGTGTTATAGAGGGCAAACAATTTATGAGTTTGCCCTGCATAAGCTTTATGCAGGGTAAAACTGATTTATTTGGGTTTAGACCCCATTGGGAGTTGGGCATCTGAGAGCTAAAGACAAGCACACTACTATGAGCTGTTTTCAGGTAAACTTGCAGCTTTGGGACAAGTGATTCAGATCCTGGGTCTGTGTCTGGAGCCAGATGGGAGTGTCTGGCTCAGCAAGAGAGGGTGCTGGAGTCCTGAGCTGGCAGGGAAAACAGAAGCAGGGGTAGTCTTTGCACATCGAGTGGCAGCTCCCAAGAGGGTTTCTGTGATCCAACCCGTCACACAGTTGTTGGAACAATGCTATTTTTATTCTTTCCAGAGCTGCAAATGGGACTGAGGATTGAATCCAAATGGATCCTCTGGACTCCTAACTTTGTACAATGCTTTGGGAGTGTATTGAGGCAGAGGAGCCCCTATGACTTGGCTTTGATCCCCTTTCTCGTCCCACCCTAATAGGAAAATAACAAGTCCCTCACCTAGCAACATTTCTTGAGTACTATTTGTTAATATATAATCCAGGAAGAGGCAGAAGGAAAAACCTCTCAAAGTGACAAGCTGAAAAGTCAGTCTTACTGTGAAAACAGTAAGATTTTCCAAACATTTCCCAAGCAATTTCCAAATACACAAAACAATCCCCTGTAGCCACTTTCATGCAGTCTTGGATCATTCTTCCTGGAGTGTTAACAGAAAAAAAAAACTGGCACACTCTCTCTTGTTTTTGAAACAGAGCCTAAGCAGATCACTCCCTATGCACTCGCTCACATAACCATGACCCTCTACTTACTCTCCAAAAAATACATATTTTAATCTACTCTACCTTTTAATGTATGCTTCATTTTCAATTTCTAAACTGTCATCAATTTCTTCTTTGTCTTTCCTCCCCCCTTTCCTCCCAAAACCCCAGATCCAACATTTATTGAAGTCAATGGAAAGACCCCATTTATTTCACTTGGGCTTTGAGTCAGACCTATAACAAATATAGTTTTGAGAGAACATGTAAAATGTGTTCTGTTGAGAAAGAATGGAATTTGTGAGGGACCAGCTGAGGGAGGAGAGTAGTCTAAGAATGTAGCCAATGTATGGTTAGTAGTTAGATAAATGAACCTTGACACTATGAAAAGTGGTCTTCCCGACTCCACAGTATTCCCCTCCCCTGCTTTTCTTCACCATATCTCTCCCTTCTTTATCCCTTTCTTCAGCTTTCCCTTCCCTCTTTGCTTGTTTTTCCCCTACTTTTGTTCCCAGCCTCTAGTGTTAATCCAGATGTTTTTGTTCTGCTCCTAATTTTGCCAGTGACCTGAGGGTGGCTAGTGTAGTGATTTGCTAAAGCAGGTCAGGCTACCATGAAGAACTTGCACCAAGGAACGGGACAAAAATGTTACTTGTTTCTACCCTGTTGGTATCACTGGTACTGGCTGTTGTTTGTATATCAATATTAGAACTGGTTGGGAATCTTCCATCAAAATGAAAAATGTGGTATATCATGTGAGTCTCAAGAAACTGAGTTCATCATGGGAGACATGATCTGGCCCAGAGTGAAGAATAGTGACATGACGCACCAGAACTACAACTCCCATGGGGTCCTGAGTCAGATAGAGTTTAATGTCAAACTGACTCAAAATAATTCTTTCAATATTCAGGCTGGGTATGAGTGTCATTCTCTGATCTCTATCTTTCTTGTGTTTACACTCATGCTTGAATATGCTAAAAGCAATGATCGTTCCAAATATCATCATATAAAGCAAAGTTTCAGTGTATCCAAGCTGCCCTTTATTTCTTGATACTCCTCCTGTGTATTAGTGGACATATTCAGTTTCTGATGTTTTCTGTAGTGTGTATACATTAGAGTGGCTGAAGGGTTCACAGCAAACAGAAGATGAATTAAATCATGCTCATCATTCTTTCTCAGGGCCCTTGTTGATCCCATACCTGAGGGCTTGTCTATACTACTGCTTAAGTCGATGTAACTTATGTCGCTCTGGGGTGTGAACAAGCCATGCCTCTGAGCAACACAAGCTACATTGACCTAAGCACTGTCCACACCAGCACTGAGTTGGCAGGAGACGCTCTCCTACCAACATAGCTTTCACCTTTCATTGAGGTGGAGTAATTATGCCAACAGGAGAGTGCTCTCCCATTGGCATAGCATGTCTTCACCAAACATGCTACAGTGGCACAGAAGCATCAGTGCAGCTGTATCAATGTAGCGTGGTAGTGTAGACTAGCTCTGAGACAATTTCCATATTTCATCTATTTCCCTTTTCTGATGGTGGATTTTGTTGAAGTTCAGGTACAAAAATACCTGTTGCTTCTTTCTACCTTGTTGGTGTCACTGGTACTGGCCATTGTTTGTATATCAATATTAAAACAGGTTTGGAATTTTCCATCAAAATAATTTTTGACAAAAATCCATCTTTAACTGGAGCAGCAGCATGAGAATTCAAAGCTGATAGGTCTTCAAAGTCACACTTAACTTTGTCATTAGGGTTTCAGTTAGTTCTAAAGAATAAAAGGTATTCAATGTACCTATTTCTTCAAATGAAGGAAGAAACATACTCCACTGATTTTCTATCGCATCACAGTTTGCCATAGTAATTTATTAATACTCCATAGTGCAGTACAGAATAGTATTAATTAATTATGCATTTTTTATTCAAACAAAAATCCCAATGAAAGTTGGTAGCTGTGACAGTGCTCCATTAATGTTGCTTCTCATGGAGATGCAATATCTGTGATAGCCCCATGACTATTTTTCTAGAACAAGCTAGAAATTAGCAATCCCTTCCTGCAGAGAATGTTGTTTTTGTGAAATGAACATTTTTTGCCAGGAAGTCATTGCAACAAAAAATTTCTGACCAGTTCTACTGTTTGCCTGTATGCCTGTATTTCCCCCTAGATGTTTGGATATTTCATCCATTTGGTCAATTAAGGCAGCTAGAGCCCTAACATATAAATATATATTTTGCCAAAACAATTTACTGAAACCAAAGACCATCAAAACCATCATTGACTTGAATGGGGTTTGGATCAGAGCCATAATGTTCTGTCATCCTACAGGATATACAGTAAAATTGTGAAAAAGCACATATACTGAAAATAACATAAGAACAGTCATACAGGGTCAGACCATGATCCATCTAGCTCAGTATCCAGTCTTCCAACAGTGGCCAATGCCAAGCGCTTTAGAGGGAATAAACAGAACAGGGCAGTTATCGAGTAATCTATTCCCTGTTATCCACCTCTAGCTTCTGGCAGTCAGAGGCTAGGGACACCCAGAAGACAGGGTTGAATCTCTGACCATCATGGCTAATAGCCATTGATAGACCTGTCCTCCAGGAACTTATGATATAACAAGATGAAAAAATGCTTAGTAACTTAATAAGTAAGTTTCATTGCTACTTTATCTATTGTACTGTTTGAAAATATGGTAACAAAGAGCATTTTTAACATTCATCTCTCTGGTGACAAAGGGAATTGTATAGCAACAGGTACATTCATAGATAAAGTTTCTTGCATGTTCCACTTGCCATTAGAGTGCCAAGCTGCCTATAGCTGCTTTTTACATTAATGTGCACAGCGGTTTCTGCTTCCCAGGAACCTGTTACTTGTCACTTAGTAGCCAAATTTCCTTTATAACTCAGTCAGTAGTATCATGTATAGGCTCAATGCCCTGCAGTGAACTAGAACAGACTTTCATACTGTCAGCTGTAATCATATAGGTGTTCTTTTTCATGGAATAAAAGTTAATAAAATTCTTTCCACATAGGGTATAAAATCCCAAAGAAACTGCTTACATACATAAAAATCAAAAATCTTCAAATAAAGACTACTACTGAGGTATTATTGGCTAAAATAAAACAAAGACGTTTATCACTCCTATGTGATCATTCTAAATGTGAAAATGTTAGCATTCTTTGATTTGATCTATGTGGTTTAATTTATTACTTCCTGAAAATACTAATATAAACAGGGGATTGTATCATTTTTATGAATCAATCATAGTAAAATTTTATTGTAGTATGTTTAAGCAATTAACTGACACACTAATTGACTGCACTGTGTGCTAAAAAGAGAAGCCAAAAAATGAGAACCGTTTTAATGGAGCAAAACAGTAAGAAATACTTTCCTGCCAAGCACTGTTTCCTTTGCTATAAGCCCTTGTGAGAGGACCTAGCCAGAGTAAATATTTTCCCCACATGAGGAACAGATTGTGTAATAATATGGCTGAATCAGAACTGTGCTGGTCCCAAGGTTACAAAACAAAACCTTTCCCTCTCTTGGCATTTTTTGTACTTATCATAGACTTAGATTTTTGTTGAATTCATGCCCTAAATCTTTAAACTCCCAGTTCATAGGTTACACTGAATGAAACAGATGCCAATACTACTTAGCCTTGAAGTTGTTCTGTGTCTCAGGTACACTGAAAAGCTTTTGGTGCTGCTCTACATGGGCTATTGGAGTAATTTCCCTTGGCACTCAGAAGTCTAATCACGACAAAAAGGTGATGTTTGGCCTTTGCTGCTTTTGAATGTACTTAACTACATAGGATTAGATATTGTTCATGGTTTGCCAAGAAATGTGAATTAGATCTTTATACATAATTCAAATAAAGCCTTTTGAGATGGTGCTTATTTTTGCAAGATTAATACCAGCTGTGATCAATGAAGTCAAACTGCAGCACTCTAATCACTTCTAGTTTTGAAAGTCCAATAGAGTCAAGAGAACAATTGGCTACATTAGGAATACAGAGCCAGTAATGATACTTCTTGCATAAATTATCATGCTAGTGTTCACATGAAATGGCTGAACTTAAGTGCCTCAATCTTAAAAAAAAAAAAAAAAGTGTAGGTGGCAGGATTACTACCCACATGTCTACCAAAGGGGTTAATCCTATACTTTAAAGTAATCATCTTCATTTAAAACATTGTGACAGCAGCAACATATCTATGATTACATTGAATAACTTGGAAATAAAGTAAAGGCACACTGTATGCATAATGATAAATGGCCTGAATCAAAGTCCATTGAAGTCAATGGAAGACTCCAAGTCAATGGGTCAAGTCAAGTCAAACTTGAATAGGTTTTGGATCAAGTCTGAAGTGAACAATCCTTTGAGCCAGTGTTATGCTAGATGGGAAGCTTTGGTTCTGTCCCACATAAGGCTTTCAGAAGAAAAAAAGACATGCTTCATCATGATCAAGTGGATGGGACGGAGATTCCAGAGACCTGAATTACATTCCCAGCTCTGCTACTTGTAGTCTGTGATTTGGGGTGAATTAGTTGAACCTCTTGGCTCAGTTTCTCATCAGTGAAAGTAAAGGAATGATACTTTCCCACCTTTGAAAACTGATCTATATGTCTAGGTTCTTCTATAATATTCCTCTGCACTTCTTTGCCACAGGGATGAATTTGGCCCAAAATATACTGGTTTTAGGTTTTATGTATTTGTTTTTCCTCCTCTCCTTCTGAATGGACTAGTCCCACTCAGGCAGCTGAAGCAAGGAACCATATGAACTTGACCTCAATTTAGGCAATATAAGAGGAAGTTGGGATGCTTACCCTGTGCGCTCCTTCTCTAGAGTATGAAGGCAAGAAGTCGGAGGTGCTGGAATGGATGGAGACTTAGCTGCACCTTTACTTTCTGGCTACAACATCCGAGGCAGCATGGATGGGGCAGTGATCTGCTGTTAGAATAGGCTAGCAGTAAATTACTAACTCAGATGGATGTCTGAGGCACAATGCTCTCAAGAGCTGTATTCCTGGGGTAGTGCAACTTTTTCAGCACTGTTCCTAAAGTAACAATCTAGTAAATCTGTTTACTTAAAACAAATAAGAAATTAAGCATGCTTTACTTTATATGCTTCTTAATGTTTTTTAATAGCCAGTAAACTGATAATAAACTCTCACACACACACACACTCTCTCTCTCGCTTTAATAGAGAAAAGGACCTTGAAACTGTCTCTCTCTCTCACCAATAGAAGTTGGTCCAATAAAAGATATTACCTCATCATTTTTTCTTATATAACAGAGTTTTTGTTTTATTTCCAGTTTTTATATGCACATGGTTTAAATTCATTCATGTGATCTGAACCTTGGAACGATTTGAAGTTCACTCTGTAGATGAACCATTACAAGGAATTTGAAATGCTCTGACTCTTTTTGTGGCTCTGGGTCTCACAAGGCTTAGCATAGAGCCCCCTATATTTCAGGCATTTACAAACAGTAAAAATGCTCTGGCCTGTGACCTTGCTTCAGTGAAGTTCTTGTCATCTGAAAGAGGCATTTCAGTTTTGAAGTCACTGAGTAAAAACTCTGGTCAAACACATTATTTGGCATGTTAATACTTCAAATGGCTCTTTATATAAGCTTATATGTGTATACAACCTTATAAATCTTGTGTATGACAGTAGTGAAATGCCAGTAAGTCCCCATTTCCGCCTACCTAAGGATCCATATTTCTTTATTAAAATTTCATTTAGTAACCTTTATATTTAAAAATAATTATTTGTATTTTAATAAACACTTACAGGTAGATGCACTTTGATTCAGGCTATTTATCATTACGCATACAGTGTGCCTTTACTTTATTTCCAAGTTATTCAGTGTAATCATAGATATGTTGCTGCTGTCACAATGTTGCAACAAAAATTGCTTGTTGTCATGTGATAGATCAGTAGAAAAGCATGACTTTTGTAGGGCATATGAGTGAGAGACTGTGTGTTCAGTGTTGTACAATTATATAGGTAGGTATCAATACTCGGATAACAAGATGACATGTCATTGGGTTCAGTATAATGTGATTTTAAATTCTGGTCTATTGCTAATTTTCCTTGTAATTTATATGTTGTAAATAGAGTATTGACTAGAACCTAGTAGTCCACAAACAGTTCTTGAGAATTTCAAACTTAGTTGTGATTCATTCCACTGATTTAATTTCTTATATTTTCTTAAACCAGTCTCAAGTCAAGGGCTTTCTTTAATGATGTCTAGTAATACAATGCATTTTCTTGCAGCTATTCATTAATATTTTGAATAACTATCACTTGGCTATTGTGAAGGTTTGGGGAATGGCTCCTAAATATCTGCTGGGACAGATCCTCAGCTGGTATAAAACCATTTAGCTCCCCTGACGTCAATGACATTATGCTGATTTATACTCGCTGAGAATTTTTCCCAGTACATATTTAGGACTTGAAACTTCAAGATGCTATGCACTCAAGCAACGGAATTACTTGTAAGCATAAAGCTGATGACATGCTTAAGTTCTTTGTTGGATCATGGCCAGACTGCTTAGCAAGATCAAGCCCACTGTAACTTTTTGAAAAAAACAAAACAAAAATATGAACCTCAATAGACTCCCATTGTTTTTGCCTCTGTCCAAGATGTTTGTATAAAATAAAAAAACAGAGCAAATACTATGAAACTCCACCGATGTCATTGGGATTGTCCAGGGGGTATACTAGTGCTGAATTTACTCTATTATTGTATTGTTTTTACATTTTATGATAACAAATATATCATAACCTCCTTTATTTTATTTTACCAGATCACTCACTTGTCTTGTGGTCATGAGGGTTTGTCTTAAAATTAAATAAAATAAGAAACACAATTCTATGCTGCTGCATTGCACATATATATTCTACAGTGACCCCCTTATCCTGTAGCAAACGTTTATAAAATGTGCCAGTTCATTTAATCTCTCTTTTAGCTCAAACACCAGGACTGATCTCTGAAAAACAAGCACCCCCTGTAAGGGAGCTGAATAGATATATTTTGTTCTCCCAGCTCTAATCCTTTTTCTTAAACTATGCTTTTAGTACCCAGAGTATTTTAAACCCTATTTCCTTCCATCCAATCACACCAAATAAAATTAAAAGGTTAGGGTTTGGGGTTATTTTTTGTATTCACATTGGAATTTCTAGAAAGGAAAACATACATTATTTCATCTGACACTGTTACAGTAATATAATATTGTATTCTCAACCAGTAAATTATGAAGCTGTATTTTTTGAAGGCCATCAGTTTAACATCACTTGAGAGCTTTGATTCATAACTTCTGGATGAAGTCCAGTAATGACATTTTTGTGTACACATCTGTGCCAACAGATGCTGACACACCTCATTAAAAGAGTATGGATTAGTGTATATCAATTCATATTTCAGACTGCACAGAGAAGCCAGAGGTGGGGTAGAGCACCTGAGTCTCCACCCTTCCCCGATTCAGTACCCTGCCAGTTCATAAAAGTTAGAGATGGAAAAAGGCTCATTAGATCATTCAGTCAATGAAAGATTGTTCTATTTAGCTGAGCAAAAGAAGCAGTCATATTACCAGAAGAAATCGGGGACTCTCTTTTGCATCACCCACAATCCTTTGCAGTATTGCAAGCTGATGTATAAATTTAATATGTAAAATCCAGTATTTTTCTCATTTATCGTGCATTCACCTACAGTAGACATTGAAAAATAACTAATAAGAGAGATGGGCAAGTCAGATCACATAAAACAAGGACCTAATCCTACAATCTGAGTCTCTGAATAAAACTCAATATAAACCCAAACCAATTTTTTCTGCAAGCTCAGAATGATTTGAACACAACTTTGTTTCATTATCATGTGCCCTGGCATATCCTGGCTTTCGCTGAGATCAGAAACTGTAGCATGTGGAAGCATGTTCTTATAGTTATTCCTGCCCAAGTGAAAACAGAAGATTTTGGAAATCTTGCAAAAACATTTTGCTGAATTTCTTACTAAGTATCTCCTCTATGATAAGATGGATACGGTCTTACAAACCATATATTATACATACGGCTCCGTGTTTGTCACGGAGGCTGCGGAAGTCACAGATTCTGTGACTTCTGCAGTGGTTGATGTGACTGGCCCCCAGGGATCACCTGAGCAGCAGCCGGGGGGGGGGGGAGAGGGGGAGAGGAGGGGAGGCAGTGGGAGCTCAGTGGCTCCAAGCAGTAATCCCGGAGCAGTGCTTGGTCCCGGACTCCTTCCGCCCCTGGGCAGTGGTGGGAGCATCCGTGGCCCCCCTCCAGATGTGGGTACGCCCCCCCCCAGGATTCCCCACAGCAGCAGCGGGAGCAGCAGTGGCCCTCCTGGGGCTCCCCCCCAGGCAGCGGTGGGAGCAGCAAAGCCCCCCCCCCCCCGGGGTTCCCCCTCAGTGGCGACAGGAGTGGCCCCCCCAGGCACCTCCCCCAACGGCGGCGCTCCCTCTGCAGCTGGTGCCAGGGGCTCCATCCCCCCCTCCCAGTGTCCCCCATTACAGCGGCCCCCCCAAGATTCAATCAGGGGTATCTATGGTACAAGTCATGGATAGGTCACAGGCCCGTGATTTTTTGTTTCTTGCCCCTGACCTATCCATGACTTTTATTAAAAATACTTGTGATTACATCTTAGCTTTAATTATACAGAAAGAATTGAAGGTGTGTAACTCATAATAGGGTCTGTGTCTTGCAATGTGGTCTCAAATGAAGCCAGCACGACATAAAACAAATGTTTCCTAGAGAGGTTTGTGAATAATTCACAACAAATAATTTACCTGATAAATGTACTAGGGCTACTCAGAAATATTTGGTTCTTCATGGAAAATTTTTACTTTTAATTGAGAAAGTATTCTACGAAAAACCTAAATGTTTTTGATTTTTGGTTGAAATTTTTTCCACCAAAATGCAGAACACACACACACACACACACACACACACACACACACACACACACCACAAAAATTTTTGTTTAGTTGAAACCCCATTTTTCAATGGAAAATTTTGACTAGCCCTAGAATTTACCTTCTTTTTCAGCTTACAAAATGTTTATAAGCAGGTACAATTTCCTCAGATTTATTTGCTGTTTGAATTTATTCAATTATCTTTTTTTATTCTCTGCTTTGTTCACAAACAGGTCACTGTGAGTATTCAACACAGTGCTCTACAGTTCATATTTGAGCTGTAGTGACTACCTGACCTATTTCTGCATGTTAGTCTTTTCTTGCTTTGTTTTCTCATGCCCTAATGATCATGATACATAAGCCTGTCTCCCAATCCTGAACTAGTTCAATGCTTTAGAATCATAGGATATCAGGGTTGGAAGGGACCTCAGGAGGTCATCTAGTCCAACCCCCTGCTCAAAGCAGAACCAATCCCCAGGCAGATCCCTAAACAGCCCCCTCAGGGATTGAACTCACTACCCTGGCAACCCTGGTCAACTCACCAATCCAGGCAGGGAGACAGTTTCCATCCATCTCCGTTGCCAATGGCCTGTATGGACACACAGTATTTAGAATAATCAGTCAGCTAGAGTAATTGTATATGTTACGTAAGTTGTCCTAAAGCACTAGACAAGACCTTTCTATGCAATCAAAAAACACTTGTTGTTTGAGGGACCAAAAGAATTGTTAATAGACCAGAGTGTGTCTGTTCAGACAGTAAGTTCGTTAACAGAACAAGGCTTGTCACATCTAGGTCACAAGTTTAAACTCGATGTAGGTCAGTAGTGATTAATGGCCATAAGTGAAATGTTTTCATAGTTTTAGTCCAATTCTTAATGGACAGATGTCCACTTCACAAAAAAACATTGGCACAATTGCCACTAATGGGTATCCCTGTTGACTGTCTCAACAGAGAGGTCAATGATTCTATGGACATGGAGTATCATACCAACATGAACAACCATTCATATTCATAATAGACTTTCACTGTGCAACAATCATTTATAAAATCCTATCTTCATCAATCTTGCAAACAAATCAACGTAGGGTGGTTTGATGTATCACTATAGAGCTTGCTGGTGTCAAAGCAGCTCTACACAGACACAAATAAGCACCTGCACAGATTCAGTTTTGGGATTGGTACTATATTTTATTCTGTTAGAGAGAGTGAAAATGCTATAGATAGTAGAGGAGCTTGTTCAAAATGAAGACTGCAAACAGGAAGTTCAGTTTTACCGGATAGCTGTCATTTTTATGAATACATCAGTATAACAAGAGTTATCAGAGTTATCTCCAGAAACTGAGAGAACCCTTTTCTCTTATAATCCTGGATTCACCATAGCAATGATATAATTTTGTAATCTTGCTTAGGTTAATCAGATAAATCCTCCTCCCTCTCAGAGACCCCTGCTACTGTTACCCATTGGTCAGCTCATCAAATGACATTTCCCTTAAACAGATACTGTCAGGCCATTTTTAAAAAGAAATAATTTCAGATTTTTGTTTTTTCTAAGTAATTTGTAATACCCCCCCCATAAGAAATTCTGTCATCTTCTATTTAGTAGAAAGACGTCTCTTTCACCCCATCCCTTTGCTACTTATGAAGAATAAGCTGGCAAGATTTGGCTTCTGACTTCCACATTTTATTTGAATGTAGATAATATTATTATTGATATCAGCTTGGCTCTGGAAATCAGGTTTGTCAGTTAAGTTGCATAACCTATGCTATCTCATTCAGAACAATGATAATATTTTGTAAAGAAATTAATTAATAGTAATTATTTATGTTTAAATTGTTCAGCAATAGGATGTCAGATTTAAAACAACAAAGATATTTTGAAGCCAGAGAATAGTGAAAGAATTCCAAATATTCAGGACTGCATTTGCCAAAAAATAAAATAAAAAATAATTTTTTTTGTAGTCTTCTGAAAACCTGGGCCTAACTGGAGGCCTGACCTATTATTTGAATATGCATTTGCCACAGTTGTGTGAGAAATTATATTAATTGCGCATGCAATTGCTTGCATGCAATTATGATAATTTCTGCCATACATTTTAAGGTGAGGCATTTTCCCCCAATTTACTTGACAGCATAATTTTAAGTTTTATCACTTTTCAGGCTGATGCCCCCCAGTTCTGTTTCATATGGATATTGTGTTTTCCATTGAACTTTTATTTCATTTTTTACAGTTTTTACTTCCAAAGTTTAACAAAGATGTTTAATAAACTTTCAGGTCTGAAGTAGTTTAATGACCAGCTGAACATGCTGCAGAGGTTGCATATTAGTTTAAAGGAACTGTCAGGATTTATTAATAAAAAGAATTAGATCATTTATAATAGATCAGATAGTTTCTGACAGGAATTGTGTGTCAAAAATGCTAAGCAATCTTTTGAACATGATTCTTCCTTCATTGCATTGTAGTACTGGATGACCACATTAGTCAGTTCAATAACTATGTTACACTGGTTGTGAATGGAGTACACAAATTCCACATAAGAATTTACTCCCATATAATACTGTACGTGGACAAAACAGGTGAGAAATTTTGTCATATAATTCTGCATGGCCAGCCAAAATGCATTATGTGTAAACATATGTTAGTGTATGATGATGATTTAGCAAATGGCCTCATTTTACAAAAGTCACACCAGAATTAGTCAAATGCTAACAGAGTTCATTTTATTTTAGTAAATAGGGTTCTTTAAGTCTCATCAACCAAAAGATAGTCTGTTTGTGGCAAGCCTACTGAATAGTTTATTAAGGGTGTTGAACCAACATGAGCCCTGTACTCAAACTTTAATTTATCCTCTGTACAATATGTAAGAATTGATTGGCAATTTATTTCTTATTCACTATTAAGAACACTATAATCTGGATATGAATGACAGAGGCTTAACAAAAATAGAGTTACAGACAAGACATTTGATGTTATATGGAAGATCCTATCTACTGTCGGGGGAAGATCAGACACCAAAGAATGAAAATTTATAATTCCTTATAGATACGTTTTCCTTCACAACGGAAATTAACAGGTGGGATTTTCAAAAGTACCTAAGTGACTTTCTAAATTCCCACCCTACTTCAATATATACATACCCAGGAAATAAAACTACTGTAAGAACAGTATAAGAAATGAAAAAGGATGGTGCAAGAGACTACACAGAGATGATGGATGGTCCAGTGGCTCAGGTGCAAGGCTTAATCTTGGGTGGCAGATTCACTTCCTGTGCGACTTTGCATGACTCATGCAATCTATCTGTGCCTCAGTTCCCCATCTGTAAAATGGAGATAGTAGCATTTCCCTGCCCAACAGGGGTATTATGAGGATAAATGCATTCAATATTGTGAGGCGTTCAGATGCTATGGTAATGGGGACTATATATGTGTCATAGCTAGACACATAGACATCTCCAGTACTAGAAAAATGTATTTAATATTATAACTTTATTTTTATTATTTTTTGATTTACCAGTGCAACAATAGCAAGTCATTAAATATACAAAGTAAAAACACATCCACACCCTCCCACCCCCGAATCAGAAATACTAAGAGAAACATCCAGTAGGCAATAGAAACAGAGAGTGACTTTCTCCACTCAAGAGAAAGTTTTGGCAGTTACAGCTATCCATTAGGAAGGCAATCTAGTCAATAATACCAACTAAATAAAATGTGCTAGCTGATACCTATGCTGTCATTCTGAACTGCCAGAATGACACAAAGGGGCTGTACAGCTGTCCTAACTGGATAGTTAAGATTTCCATCAGTCTGAAAAAAAGTCTTCAATTAGCGAAAATCTAGCATAGCCAGTTCTAGACCCCTCTCTTTTCAGCCCCTGCAGTAGAGGGAGAATGTCAGAGGAGTGTCTGAAGGAAGGAGATTTCAGAGCTTCCCACTTACCAGCCAGCATAAGGAAAAGCAATAACCCCACCAGGCCCAGGAATCAGAGGAAGGTGAAGATGGAACAGCCACCTGCACCAGCTGCAGCTAGGCTGAAACTGAGGATTAGGGGTCAATATTTTCAGTGACCTAAATTTTAATTAGAATACAATGATTATATCCACAAATCAATATTAAATGTTAAACCATTAAAGGTACTTGCATATCTTCAAAAGATCAGTGGAAGCAGCACCAACAAGTTCCTGTTTTCATAGAATCATAGAAGATTAGGGTTGGAAGAGACCACAGAAGGTCATCTAGTCCAACCCCCTGCTCAAAGCAGGACTGACACCAATTAAATCATCCCAGCCAGGGCTTTGTCAAGCTTGACCTTAGAGGTTTTTAAAGATGGTGATTCCATCACCTCCCTAGGTAACCCATTCCAGTGCTTCACCACCCTTCTAGTGAAATACAGCACTCATTGTGGCACACATTGTGTGATATTGGGCATGCCACTCAAAGCACAAGTTTGATCATTTAAAATCTCTTTCAGCTGCTTAGGACTCTAGAGGCAATAGATTTTGCTGCCAAATTTTATCTGACAACCAGGATAATAAAGTTGAAACTCAACCTTGGTCTGATTAATTTGAGAAATGAATGCAATCAAGAGCTTATGATGTTCATGATTGGCTGCATAATATCTGGCATACCAAGACATTAAGACCACAAAAGAGTGTGATGGCCAAATCTCAGAATACATTCCTTGCCCAACATTAAAATAAAATAAACAATGAATATTTTCATTAAAATATTACTGACTTTTTTCTATCTATATGTGTGTGCATATATGAACACATGTGCACACACACATCTATGTTATTTTATATTTCAGAGTGCTTTATGGCTCCCTCTGAGTCCCATATAGCAATTTGTTCTTTCAATACTTTAATGAGGATCTCCCTTCTACATTTTCCATCCATCTGTTAGCATCTGTGGATGATGGAGGAGTGGATCTCCATTGGCTAGTGTCTGGGACTTTGCCCTGGCTGGTACCTGAGAGAACAACACTACAGCCTCCCTCCTAATAAAGGTTCTTCTGACTCTGAGGTGAGGCTAAGCAGACAGATTCTGGTGGGAAGAGAGTGGTGAGCTGCAGTGGCTGCAGGACACCACTTAGTGCAGCAACATCTTGGCTTTGCCTTTTATCCTTCTCCAGTGTTGCTGGAATGGGAAGCAATGGAATAATGGGGGATTCATTATCAAGACTATGTGGTGCATCTCCCCATGCATATTAGAGATCCTGCTGCTACCATCAAATGAAACCATTTTTTGGCTAGATTGTCAGGCCACTATGCACAGTGACAGCCTAATGACTGTGGGCAGGTTCAGTGAGAGTATTCTTTGGAATTTCACCTGAAACTTAACATGCCACATGTAACTGGTTCATTTTATATACAAGTCTGTTGTGGGGAAAATCTTGAGGTTTCCCCTCCCCAACAAGCCACCTGGTACAAAAGTGGAAACTAGGTGCATGTCCCCTTCCAACTTTATAATTGGTTGACTTTGGCTTATGGTTTCAGTTTCATCTCCACAAAGCAACAGACCAGAGAAAAGTAAGTGTGTGTGTGCGTGTGTGATGAAAGCTGAGGTTGCCCTTTATAGATCTGTAAAAATGGTTCTTTTAACAAGAAGCAATGCAGTAGTACCTCCAAGTACCCTCTGATTAATCAGTCCCATAGAGATGGAGCCATAGCTTCATAAACAGAAAGAGAAAATAATGCCCAAAATATTTTTAAAACATTTTCAGAATATTTTTTTCTATAACATATGTGGCATATACATAAAATATAAGTGGTGAGGTAGAAAGGTTTTATCAGTACTTCTTTGGGATTCACTCATAATGAATAGTGTGTCCAAACTAATATGGATAAAACTTTAAAAACTCATCACACCATAATACATTATTCTCTCTCTCTCTCTCTCTCTATTTGTATATAAGGTGTGTGTATGTATGTATGTATAATTTGTTTTCCATACGAGCAGTTCGAAATCTAAGACCTAATACTTAAGTCTCAGATTAATCTACCCTTCTAAAGCTATATAGAGATCAAAGGAAAATGGGAAATCATTGGCATATTTGGCAGATCATCTACAATTGTAATTAAAAAGAGTGATTATCAAAGTGTGAAGATCAATTACTTATATGTTTAAAGGGCATATTGTGTTTTTCATGGTTTTACTTAAAAGCATATTTTGAATAAGGTTTCTGTTGTTCTAGTGCCCTGACTCTTTTGCACTGACAGTTTTAGATTGTCCTGCTGTCATTGGTTAGCAGCAAGGAAATATTATTTGACTTATTTGACCAGCTTGAGGAGCGGCTTCACTAATTACATAGTGCCTATAAGTGTCTATCTTGGTTCTTTCATAGGTACTCATGTTCACATATGACATTGACCCTGAAATCCAAATTCAAGATGATTATGTGAAGAGTGATCAATTTTCAATGTAGCAACAGAGCAGAAAATGCAAGAAAAAAAAGAGTCTCATGTGACTTGGCTGAACACTTCAGATGTGTCTTTAAAAAGTGAATTGTTTCTGATGCTGATTAGGCCCTCTTCATATTTATTTTAGAACAACAAGCTCATTGCAAAATCTTTAACAGAAAGACAGAAATCATGTTGTTGGTAAGATCCTGATAGATAACCTTTGCTTTCAGATGCTAGATACCAGCTGTAGCCCAAGGTGCCTTCTTTCTAGATGTGTACATTCTTATATAGCTCCCATCACCATGGTATCTGAGTGCCTTTTTTCATCCATGTCTATTAAGGAGATTGCTCTATTTCCTTTTAAGTATGGACTTTTCCATGCATTTATTTCTTAAAATGTGGATTAATGCAATGGACTCTATTTGGGGCTGCAATTGCAAAGCACTCAGACTACATCTCATATAGAATTTGGCTCTCCACTTACCTCATCTTGTTTTTTCTGTGATCATATGACAGGTATGCTTCATAATCTATGCTGGCTGAATTTACCTGAGACATCTTCAACTGGGGTTAATGGGGGGGAAATAAGGTGGTCATTTGAGGAAACAGCACTAATGAGGTATATCAAACTTGATGACAGTGGGAATAAAGCTACAGGAAAGCTAATGTGCAAGAATCCCTACAGAAAGGGACAGAAAATGCATCAATAGAAGAAAGAGAAAAACCCAGTGATAACCCCAGAAGGAACAACTTCATAATCAATATACTAGATTCTGACCTCATTTATTCTGGTGTAAATCCAGAATAACTCCATTGGCTTCAACAGGGTAACTAAAATAAGAATCTGTTCAGAAGTGACAGAACAGAAACTAAAACTGAAATACCAAATATTCAGGGGAAATTGAAAGTATTGTTTACATTTTATTACCCTAGTTTACCCAGGATATGCAATTTATATTTTGAACTGAAGTATAATAAATTGGATTCCCTGAAAATGATAGGCCCTAATTAGAAAGAAGATGAAGCAATAGCACTGCTACAGTGTCAGAATTAGCACTATATTTGAGAACAATGGGTAAGTCAACTAACCCGCACACCACCCCAGGTTTAAGCTTCAACATCCTCCTTTCCTCCTACAGTAAATCTGACAATATTTCATGAACAGATGGAGGAAGTGCTGAAGAATGAGAAAGTGATCTTCATGTTACAAATAGTGACAAATGATAACCAGTGGCTCAGATCCATCTGGCAGCACTTTTACTCTCACCCTTTTACTTTGCCTTGCTCCATACGGCTTTCTGCTTCGATTAGTTCAGGTAAGGCACCAAGTGTAAGGGAGTTTGTGGGTTCAAGTTAACAGTACTTTCATTGTTTTGGGGAGAGATATACAAGTTTCAGGATGGCTCCCCACAGATATCCCCCCACCAATCAAAAGGGCAAAGGAGGACTGGAAGTGTATTTTGAAAAATGTTCATTTGCTTGTATATAATTCTTATGAAGTGTAGGAGTGATTTATGTATATACTGGGGAGAGTTGATATTCATGGCTGGTCTTAGAGAGTGTGAACAGGAATATGCGGAGCAATGTTTGAGAGCTTGCTTTACTATCACATTCATGTAAAAGGAGGAATGGTTAAATGAATAGGGCATGGGTTCATTTGCAGGATAGGAATAGCTAGGAAACGTTTCTCAAAAATGGCTCAATTCATCCTTATATGCAGCTGGTATCTTATGAAATCAGCTACTGTAAAATTGCAAGCCCAGTAGCTGACTTTTCAAAATACTGCAATGTGTACTGGCTATCAGTCAGCAGGCTCAAGTCTATATTGCTTCACTGTTACCTTTATTCTGGTCTCCTTTGCTTGCGGCAGAGCAAAAAATTAAACTCTCCCTAAACAAAAATGTCTGATGTATTTTCATCTTCCCCTGATAATTTTAAAATGCATGTTTATAAATAGTCTGGTAAGTGGGTCTTTTTTCTTCCATGTACTGACAATGTTTCTAATGAGGACTTCAATACTGAATATTTAGATTACAACCTTGCTTTTACAGCTATTTGTATTACATACTATGTACTTTTTCATATTCACATAAATGAATCAGCAAGCAATGTCTCTTACCTTCCTATTTTTGTGCTCCTTGAGAATTTTCTTCTTTACTGATACAGAGATCCCAAAACTGCTAGCTGCTCTGAGTAGGCAAATGTCTACACCCATTGAATCAGTGGGGCTCCATCTGGGCACAGGGGTTTATCCATGCAGAACAGAGTTATGCATTCTTGCTAGGAAATGAAGTCAGTGCATTAAGTTCTGATCTAATTTATACTGATATAAATTTGGAGTAAGTCCACTGAAGTCAATGAAGCTACTCTAGATTTGCACCAGTGCAAATGAGATCATAATTTGGTCCACTGAGTTTAAACAGTGCTCATAACATGTGTTATGTACTTTTTCAGAACATAACAATGGCTATACTGGATCAGACCAGTGGTCCATATAGCCCGGTATCCTGTCTTCTGACAGTGGCTAATGCCAGATGCTTCAGAGAGACCAAACAAAACAGGACAATTATCGCATGATCCATCCCGCCGTCCAGTTCCAGCAGCTGGCAATCAGAGGCTTTAGGGACACCCAGAGCATGAGATTGCATCCCTGACCATCTTGGCTAATAGCCACTGATGGATCTATCCTCCTTGAACTCATCTAATTCTTATCTGAACTACGCTATAGTTTTGGCTTCACAAAATCCCAGGCACAGCATTCCACTGATTGACCGTGCATTGTTTGAAGAAGCACTTCCTTTTGTTGGTTTTAAACCTGCTGACTAATAATGTCATTGGGTGACCCCCGGTTCTTGTGTTATGTGAAGAGATAAATAACACTTCTTTATTCACTTCCTCCATCCATGATTTTATAAACCTCGATTGTATCCCACCTTAGTCATCTCTTTTCAAAGTTGAATACGGAAGTTGTTCCATATCCCTAATCATTTTTTGCCCTTCTCTGTACCTTTTCTATTTCTAATATATCCTTTTTTTAGATAGGGTGACCAGAACTGTATGCAGTATTCAAGGTATGGGCATACCATGGATTTATATGGAGGCATTATTATATTTATTTTTATGTCTTATTATTTATCCCTTTTCTAATTGTTCCTAACATTCTGTTGGCTGTTTTGACTGCCAGTGCACATTGAGTGAATATTTTCAGAGAACTATTCATGACTCCAAGATCTTTCTTGAGCAGTAACAGCTAATTTATACCCCTTCATTTTGTAAATATAGTTGAGATGATGTTTTCCAGTATGCATTACTTTGCATTTGTCAACAATGAATTTCGTCTGCCATTTTGTTGACCAATCACCCAGTTTTGTAAAATTCCTTTCTAACTCTCTCTGTGCTTTGGACTTAACTATCTTGAGCAATTTCATCTACAAACTTTGCCACCTCACTGTTTAGCCTTTTTTCCAGATCATTTGTGAATATGTTGAACAGCATTGATCCCTTACAGATCCTTAGGGGACCCTGCTATTTACTGCTTTCCAGTCTGAAAATTGACCATTTATTCCTACCTTTTGTTTCCTGTCTTTTACCCAGTTACTAATCCATTAGAGGAACATTCCTCTTATCCCATGTCTGCTTACTTTGCTTAAGAGTCTTTGGTGAGGGACCTTATCAAATGCTTTCTGAAACCAAGTGTACTATATCGACTGGATCACCCTGGTCCACATGTTTAGCGACCCCCTCAAGACTTCTAATAGATTGGTAAGGCATGATTTCCCTTTACAAAAGCCATGTTGACTCTTCCCAACAAATCACGTTCATCTATGTGTCTGATAATTCTGTTCTTCACTATAGTTTCAACCAGTTTTCCTGGTACTGAAATTAGGCTTAATGGCCTTTAATTGTCAAGATCACCTCTGGAGTCTTTTTTGGCCTCACATTAGCTATCCTCCAGTCATCTGGTACAGAAGCTGATTCAAGTGATAGGTTACATACCACAGTTAGTTGTTCTGCAATTTCATAGTTGCGTTTCTTCACAACTCTGGGTGAAAGACACCATCTGGTCTTGGTGGCTTATTGCTGTTTAATTTGTCAATTTGTTCCAATATCTTTTCAGGTAAATTTTCAGGATATTTATTTATAAACTGATCATTATCAATAAGATTGTATTATACCATTTGAGTCACTAATAGCAAAAAAGTAATGCAAAACTAAGAACCAAAAGTGAATCTTTTTCATGTCCAAATATTGGATTTCATCTAGATAAAATCAGATAGTCTTCTTTTGTTTATTTATATTTACATCTTCTCCTGAACATCTGAGTTTCAGCTGAATGTGATAGCAAAGAAGTACTAGAAGAAATTTTCCTCATGGAATTTCAAGCCAAGTCAAAACCACAAAGTCCTGGTTTAATGAGATTTCCAGTCCAACTTCCAAAATCATTTAAATAAATTTGAAAAACAAAACAAAACAAAACAAAAACCCTCAGATAGGTGTCTTGGATGTTTTATCAGAACTAAAACACAAACTTTGTGAGATTCATTCATCCCTAATAACAATTTATAAATAGAGTCCTTATTCACATCCCATCAGCTGATCCCATTTACCATATATCTTTTCAATCAACTGAATTTGAATTTGGGCTAAGTTACAATCTAAAGAAACAGTATGGAAAATGGAGAATTAAACAAAACAGGAGAAACTCAGAAGAGCACTAACATCTTGAAGTAATCTACAGAAACCAAAAATGCTTCTTAAACTACACTATAAGGACATTTTCCACTTCCCAAACAGGATGGAGGCAAAGTCAGCTCTGTTTGTGTTGGTTCCTCACATAGGACCAATGTGAGATTCTTAATCCAGTTCCCTACTGTTTGGTCCGTTCAGTAAATTTGTTACCAGACCCTTAATCCTTACAGTCTCCTACAAAAATAGATTTATCTTCCTTTCCTGTTTTTTCTGAAGCAAGAAGTTCTGCCCTCTGGCTTCACATTTTTATCTTGGCTTACAGCTTTTCTGACTGTTTTCATCTCCTGCTTGTTTTGCTACTTTTCCTCCAGACTGGGAAGTTTGGTGGTTTATGACTTCCTGGTGTGATGTGCGCATCACAAAGTGGTGACAAGCGAGTTATTAGTACCTAATAACACAGTGCATTATCAAATCCCACTGTGAATTATCATAACTTGTGAATGGGAATGATAGCTTGTAATAATATGACCCATCATGTGCGATTCTGAGAGATGATGCTAATGTTGCATGCCACCAACACAGCAATCATTCTGTGGATTACACTATATTAGCATTCCATTGTGCTTCATTGATCAACATGTGAAAAGTACTGCTCTTCCACGTGGCACCCCACACATTTCATCTTAACAGTATATCAACATATTTTGTACTACCTCAAATATTAGTAGAGAAAGATGCCATATTGGCACAGAAAAAAAATGAATAAAAACTGGCAGACAGCAAAAGTATTTTGCTTTGTTTCAAGGTTTTTAGGTCTTTGGTTATCACAAGAGCTGGGCAGGAAATGAATCATGACAAAGTCAAAATCATTAACATTTTCTGCAAATTGAAAATCTGAAAAAAGTTTTGGATCAGGTCAATAAAAATATTTGTCTAAATAATATCAAAATGTTTCATTTTTATTTTGACTTTTTAAAACTTTTTTAACTATAAATTTACAATTATATAATGAAAAGTCAATTTGACCTGAAACACGTTTTATTTAGAAAATGTCAAAACATCCCATTTCAACAACTTTGAAATTTTTTTTCAAAATATTTTTAAAATGGGAAATTTGTTGAAACTGACCCCTTCTTATGAACAGGTTTCCTTTCAACAAATCAGGGTTTTCCAGATAAAAAAAATGTATAAGTAAAACAATACCCAAACAGCTCTAGTTATCGCATTTTTAGTAAAGACTACCTTACCAATTCTAGTTTGCTGCCCTCCTAAAAATGTATATCTTATATTGTTCTAGGGTAGCAATTTTATCTTGCACAACTTGTATGGTAAATAGAGTTGGATTCTGATGTCTATAATTTGCTTACACATGCTTGCCTAAACTTTTATATAACCTGATTTTAGAATGAAACCCCATGATAACATTGCATTCACAAAACATTATTATAGTATTGCAAATGACTGTTTTATAGCTATACCCTTACCTAGATGTGTCTGACCTGACTGTAGAAAATGTCACTATACTTAGAATTCAGTGTGAAAAATTATTAAAATGGATTAGGCTGGTATGTCCTAGGTACATTACTACCTATAAAACTAACACTGACAACTCTGCTCCATTCTCTGTACTAAATGACAAATTTAATAATGAAATCTAATGGTTCTGTTTTTTAAAAATGGACTCCAAGGAAATTTCCATTTGGGGAACTCAGTAGGAGATTAATTCACTTGAAATTGGTGTGTCCTTTAGGTCAGTCCTTGGACCACTTTTTTTCCCCCCCAATGATATATTAATGACATACTGAAAGTGTGCTCAAAATCAAATTTACTACCCAAAGCAGATGATACAGCAATTCTTTATTCACCTAGGTGAACTGCCTCCTACCATACAAAAAGTGCTGTTAGATCAAAAAGGCTGAAATATCTTGTAGATTAATACAAATACCTTAGACTTAGTTGACCAAAGTTTGTTCTAATATCTTGCATCTTCCCATTCACCAAGCAAGATTATTTATGAGTCTGAAGAATCCTACACAAAATATTCTAGAAGTTTCACACATTTTAAAATATTTATAACTTTTCAAAAATTGTAGTTTTGATTAATATAGAAAATATTAAAAAAAAAAAATCTTTCAGAATCTGCTTTCTTAGTATTAGATTATGCACAGTAACCTTTTGTATTTCTCTTTATCATTTATCTTTTCTCTATTTTCAGTTGCCTCTCCTTTTCCTTAAAAACACATCCACATCCACACACACTTGTACATATCCATTTAAAAAATAATAATGATATTTTGCACTTATATAGCATCTTCCAGCCAAGGATCTCAAGGCCTTTTACGTATATTTGACAAAAAATTCTAAATGAAAATGAACAAAAAATCCTGTTTTCCACTGGAGAAGTGGGGGAAACATTCAAAATAATTTAAACATGACAGAAAATAACAATTTCTCTTACTTGTCCAAAGGTAAACATTTTAAAAGTTTTAAAAGGGTGAAGAAATCTTGAAAAACTAAAACGAAATTTCTGAATAAAAAACAAAATATTTTAAGTGTTAGCAAAAATGTATATAAAATATCTCCTTTCTAATTTGGTATGTATGCCAAACCTTGTCTGACTAACACCTCCCTGCCCCTCCCCTAATTTACAGGGAGATTTTGGTACCTACACCTGGTTAATCAAATCAATAATCAGAAGGAACCTCTTGCTTGACCATTGAAACTGCTTACTTAACAAGTTTTCTTTAAGGGACATGTCATTCTATTACTAATGTATAAATAAGGGGGAAAAGTTTGAGATAGTTGGACTCTCCCTCTGGATACATCATGCAGTCCCCACCGGCAGACAGAAGATTTGGCCACCGGAAGCCTGCCGATGTGTCACTCGAGAGCCACACTCAGGTTTGGTAATTATCAAGAATTGGGAATGTTTTACTAACTTGTTGTGGACGTGTGTAAGTGCTTGAGACTAAGTAAAGTTTAGCTTTAAGTGAAAGCACTCTTGTGTTGTCCTGTTTGTGCCAGTCATCTATCGGTCGGATGGACGTGTGTCCCCTGATTTATTTCCTGACACCACCTCGCACAGAGTAAAAGTTACCAAGAGCTTTGGGTTGAAAGAACCCCAGGTAACACTAATACTCAGGCCAATTGTATGATCATGGTGGAGAAGAATCAGTAAATATTTGTTGAGAGGCAGAAAAGTGGGTACAAGAATCAGAAATGTATATGTGTAGGAGGCAGGGGAGGTGGCACGCTGGCAAAAAGGGGAAGATTGCCCCTGGAAGTCCCTTGACTCCATGTCCTCTGCTTTTACCATATCATGTTTCAAATACATCTTTTGCAAGGAAAACCCTACTTGGATACAGTGTTTCTTACTTACTTTACATAAATCTCAGGCGAGCTGGCATGTTAACACATCTGGAAATGCTGTTGCCACATTATGTTACTGCAGTTCTATGGAAGTTGTAATATTATTTACACCTCTCTGATCTTTGAAAGAACACCGATGGATAGCAGGTTTTTGGAGAGTCGAAATAAGGATTTTTTCTTTTATGTCATTATCAGAAGAGTTGGAAAATTAATCCATAACAAAAGAGTAATTATGTCAAGGGAAAAGATAGCAGAAAAGGGAACTATTTTTGCACATTAAGGACCAGGTTTTCAAAAGGTTCAGCCTCTCTGTTTGTTTGGTAGTGCAAAACAGGGTGGGAAACAAAAATATAATCAAGAGATCCTGAGGTTCCACAAAGATATTGAAAACACTTCTAACCTCACAAGAAGAAAGGTATCAGATGACAAATGATAAAATAACTTTTCATGTTTCAAGATCTATTGGGCTGGCTGAAGAGGTCTGCACTTCAGATTTTTGGGAATTGAAAGTCCTGGCATAAATTTCTAGAGCCACACATAACAGGCAATTCTGCTGCAGGAAAGCACACAGAAGCAATACTGTTGAAATCTTACTTTTGTGTCTATGGCCTTGTCTTCACTTACCGGAGGGTCCGGCAGCACGCAATCGATGTTCTGGGATCGATTTATCGCGTCTGGTTAAGACGCGATAAATCGATCCCGGAAGTGCTCGCAGTCGGCGCCGGTACTCCAGCTCGCCGAGAGGAGTACGCGGCATCGACGGGGGAGCCTTCCTGCCGTGTCTGGACCGTGGTAAGTTCGGACTAAGGTACTTCGAATTCAGCTACGTTATTAACGTAGCTGAATTTGCGTACCTTAGTCCGAAGTGGGGACTTAGTGGGGACCAGGCCTATGTCTGCTGAGCCAAATTCAGCGGGACATAAGCAGAAGCAACTCTCATTGCTTCAGTGAAACTCCAGTTAGCTTGTTTACACCAGGGCTAAATTTTATCCTAAAGTAAGATAGGAAAGATAGTTCTAACAAACCCTATTTTATCCAGTAAAAAAAATTAATTGCTTAGGGTATTTTCAGATACATTTCAGAGAAATTGTAAATGACAGTTTCTGAATTGATGGAGACAAATTCAGTTATGAGGAAAAGCAAAATTACTTCTTTGAAATTGTAGACATCTACATTTTAGATGTATCATAGTAGTGTGACATGTACTCTTTTCAGCTTACTAATATCATTTAGGTCATTCCCACGAGACTTTATAAGGAATCCCCTCTTCTAGTTCTCAATAAAGATGTTTTCATTGGTGTATTTTTGCTGCTCAGCACATCTTTACACTTGCTAAAAGTAACTCAGAATTGTAGTTATATGTCAGCTTAATATCTGGCTCAGTCCTGCAGGATACTTAGGGGCCTCAGGTCTCACAACTTTGACTAAATTCAATGGAAGCTCACTCAACATCTTGGAAGATCAGGTGGTAAAAGGGAACTTAACATTTATCGAAGAATCGAGGGTACTGAAACTTTGGCAAAAAGTCTATAAACCCTTCTATTGCTTAACTGTGCACTGTAGCCTATATATAATTGAGGAGCTGTAAATCTTTCTACATCCATTTGTGGAATTTGTCAAACTAAGTCAATCAACAACAGAGTCAGATTTTTAAGGTCAGAAGGTACCATTGTGATCAATTAGTTTGACCTCCTGCATATCACAGGCCAAAGTATCTTATCTAATAAATTCCTGCATCAAATCCATAGCTGCTTTGAGTTATCGCACATCTTTTAGAAAAAAAAAATCTCCAATCTTAACTTAAAGATTTCCAGTGATGAAGAATCCACCATATACATAGGTATGCTGTTCCAATGATCGATTATGCACACTTAAAAATTTGTGACCTAGACTATGTCTGCACTACACCTTATGTCAGCATAATTTATGTCGCTCAGGGAGTGGATAAATCACAAGTTACGCTGATATAAGTGCCAGTGTGGACAGCACTATGTTAGCGGAAGAGCTTTTCCTGCTGACATAGCTTCTGCCGCTTTGAGGGCTGGAGTAGTTAAGCTGAAGGCAGAGCTCTCTCCTATTGGCTTACAGAGGCTACATTAAAGAGTTTACAGTGGTGCAGCTGCATTGGTGCAGTTGCACGACTGTAAACTGTCTAGTGTAACCATGCCCTTAGTCTACCTTTAGCTTCAAAACACTGGGTCTCATTATGCCTTTTCTTGCTAGATTAAAGAGCTGCCTACTGTCAGAAGTTTGTTCCTAGATTTCTAATCATTCATGAGTTTCTGTACTGAATTCTCTCGAATTTTTCAACACCCTCTTTGAAGTATAGACACTAAAACTGGACACAGTATTCCAGAAGTGGTCTCACTAAAACCATATACAGAAGTAATACCTCTTCCCTACTCCTATTTGATATTCCCCTCCTTATACATCCAAGGATTGTATTTGCCTTCTTAGCCACAACTAGGGTGACCAGCTTTCCCGATTTTGGGGTTTTCCTTATATAGGCTTCTATTACCCCCCAGCCCCTGTCCAGATTTTTCACATTTGCTGTCTGGTCACCCTAGCCACAACGTTGCACTGGAAGTTCACGTTCAATTGGTTATCTACAATGAACCCTAGATCCTTTTCAGACTCATTGTTAGCCAGGATACAGTTTCCCATCTTATAAATGTGACCTACATTCTTTGTTCCTAAATGTTTGACCTGGCACTGACCTTGAATACCACTCCAGGACCAGTACAGAGCATGAAGCCCTACCTGCCTGAGAGGCTGCTTCTTTCTCTGTGTATTAGTCACAATATAGTTGAAATCAGATGGGGCACTTTTGCTAAAAGTCCCTTGATTGAAATGTCTGGGACTGGAGGCAAAGTATTCTCTGTGGAGGAAATGTGTTAATGACTGAACTTACATTTCTTGACAATGGTGCAAGGCTCATGTATTTACTCAGGCCTTTTCTTGAACAATGGGTAATGTATAAAGCAGCATTCTGGAGTAAGTGTCTTTTTAAGTTGACTTTTTGTCAATAATTATTGAGTAATTTGATGATAGTACATGGCTGCTTTTCCCTGAAGCCCTGCCCCTCCTCCCCTCGCAACCCCATGGTACATTTATTTCTGTGTAGTTGCCTCTATTTTAACTCCAGAATTGGTCTCAGGAGAGGGAGACTTCCTGTATGGGTTGCTTGCCAGGTTTATCATAAGGCAAACTTCCTCTTAAATAGGCTTCTTGAGGGATCCCAGAGTGTCCAGCTGCCTGTCTCCCTATTGGCCCAGGTGACTGAGCTTTCCTCTACCTTTCCAAATTACCCTGGCCACTTCAGATCATTCAAACTGTGGAGAGGGAACTTGAATACAAGTTCCTTTTGGTAGCTCAGATAGGCTCCCCCTCCTCCAGAATATACCTCAGAATCCCAATAAGTCATTCTTTGTTCCCCAAACCTCTAACCAGAAATGTACAGCTGCACTTGTTGCAACGACATTGCACTATTGTACAACACAACTGTTTGGGATACTCTATTTCATGGGGTTACACAGAGGTATTGTGCTCCTAACAGGTGGCCCCAAGATAACACAGTAATGAATATATTAGAAATGCCTTACCTAGCCTCCTGAAACTTGGACTAGGCTTGCCAAAAAAGCTGGTGAACTTTTGTCAACTTGACCTTAGCTTTTGTTGGTTTGTTATTCAAAGCCCAAACCAGAGAAATGTTATCTGGTTTGGGTTTCTGTACAGAAGTTCTATAAGCCTCTAGTTGTCATTTGTATATCCAATTGCTGATAATAGAATTTGAAAAACAAAGGCCTGGTGAATTGCTGACAGAATGGGTCAGTGCCCAGGGCACTACTCTTCCCCTAGTATTAAAAGGAAGAACCAAGAGTATGGCATTTCCTGTGCGTGCAGTTCACTATTTCTTAGTTCTTGATTTGAATAATGAAGGGTCCATTTACTTGTCCTGGAATAAAATACTAGAGTTCTACGATATTAAGCAGAAGTCTATAATAAAATAAAATATAAAAATAAATTCAAATGAATTCATTAAAAAACAACAAATTCTCAACAGTCTTGCTAGTTATACATAAAGATAATTGTGCTCTCCTTGATGGAGTGAAATAAGAGTATTTTATGTTTTTATAGGATATGAAACTTTTGAAATATTAATGTTTTCCAGGAAATGGGGGTTGATTCTGCGGTGTATGTGACCCAGAACCGAGAGCATGTCATGTAATTTAATTAACCAAATATGGTCACATTGCTGAAGAAAGGTACACGTGGCCCATGTTCAAAAATGTGCTCCTATAGCACATTTACATCTCCAAGTGAAATACTGTGATGGCAGAAACAAGCCAGATACTTGTTCATGCATCTTTAAGTATCCCAGAGCAGAAATACTTTTGCTATGGACCTCAGGTCTTCTCATTAAAAAGTTGTGACTCTGAGAATACTTGCCAAACCATATACATCAATGTAATAGCATGTATGGTTATATGTTTTGATCATTCTGGCCGCAAGAATTAGCTTCCTTTTTCCATTTTAAAATTATTTTTCATTATCTGATTGGCTAGTCACCCAGAAAAATTAATGGCTTAGGTTATTAAATAAGTTACCAGCCCAAAAAGCGATCAAATTTTAAACCATACATCATATATAGATATCCTTTTCCTAACTATATTGCCTGTGGTGTTAGACACTGACAGGATAAGCCCATACTGGACTGAATAATGTACATTTTGAAAACAGCTGACAAACCAAAGCTTTTAGGTTTGTGACTTTGGCTCATGTGCATAATGGCATCCATCCAGTAAGCTTTGCTTGCCAGAGTAACCAAGAAAGCACCTGATCCTAAAGCTACAAGAGAAAATTTTGCCTCTGAGGTGCTAGAAAATTTCCACATAGCCATTCGAGACTCAACACATTTGCTAAAATGTATAAGTAATAACATTTTTAACAAGATCACTACACCATTAATTGTGGATGTACATTCTTCTATGAGCTAAATTCTGCCGCATCTCCAGGTGCACTAGGACAAAAGAGAACAGAGGCAGCATCTTTCCACTCACCACCAATGCAACTGCATGGAGACATGCAAATTGGTGCCCAGAGCCAATGTGTTCTTACGGAGATGCAACTGGACTGAGATTCAAAGATCTGGGTTGCCGTCTCATTTCTGCTACACAGATCTGCTTTGTGACTTGGGGCAAGTCACTTCCCTTCTTTTCGCCTTATTTCCCACATGTAAAATAGAGATCATGACCCTTCTTCATAAAGTGCACAGAGATCTACAAGTGAAAACCCTATATTAGAGCTAAACGTTACTACTGAGTGCTAGGCCAAGGACCTGGATAACTTGAGTGGCAGAACCTCTGACCACACACTGGTCTACTCTAAGAATGTGCTAGTACCTGGAAGCATTTGCAAGATGCCAGCCAATGGGCCTGCTATCAGAAGGGTTGCTGAGGAAATTGCCCTCCACCACCCAGAGTCAATCTCTCTGGATTGACCAAACAAAGGCAGCATGGCTCAGGGAACATCTTCAAAGGCTACTGTTCTTCTTGTCCCCTGTAGGTCAGATAGGAAAAGCCAGAATTTAGTCCCACAACTAGCACATATCTGAAAGGTGAGCCTCCGTCCAGACTACTAAGTACCTCACTGAAGTAAAGATGGGTCAGAGAAAACAAAGCTCAGATCAAGATGAAGATCCACAGCATCATACATTTTAAGGGTAGTTGAGATCCATCTCTGTATGCAGATAAACTATGGATAATTGTTCTTTTCTAGCATTTTCTAGCAGTGTAAATTATAACACTTCACAAGGAAAAAGTCCCATAATACACCCAACAGCACTTGACACATAAGCAGGACTCCATGTGGTTCGTTGTTAGTGTTATTTATTTTATAGCACCTTAAATTAAGCTATGTGCCTCATGATACTTGTTTCTATCTCTTTTCTGTAAACTCTCTTCAAGTGTTTCATTATGAAAATAATTCAGTAGACTGTAAACACACAAAAACATCGTTGCCATACATGTGACATGTCATGCATAACAACAAAACCCTGCCAACTATGTTTGTTACCAATTTCACTGAAGAAACTTATGACCTCAAATAAGACGGGTATAAAAAATGATATAATAATGTTTTATGATTTTCTGTTACAAGAAACTTAAAGAGTGTGCTAATTTTTCTTTTTAGCTTCATTTTTATTTTCAAGCTGCATTTGATATATAGTAATGGCAATACCCAGACATTATACATTAGGTACTGAGAGGCTGAGGCTAATGAAAGTAACACATGCTCAAAGTAAACCCTGATGCAAATCCACACTGCCACATGTGATTGTAATATGCTACTTAACACCCTCAATGGGGACACTCCAACCATGGTTTTCACAACAATGTTAGGAGAATGCCAGACAACTATTTGGCAAACAATTCAGACTTGCACTTAGAAAACAAGACAAATGATGGTGTGGCCTGCTTGGCTGGATAATAACAACAGCCTTCTGTGAAGGTTCTCAAGAGGCAGGAAAGGTGTCATGTTTTACGAGCTATCAATATCATATTATCCTCTAACCTCAGATCTCTGAAACAAAGAGTTGCACATTATTTTTAGTGGGGCCTTACAACTCACAGTAATATATACAATTATTCAAGTGCATACAATGTTTATATTTCTTTCTATAGCTTTAGGACATCTATGCTATTTAAATGTAAACAAAACAAAAACAATGTTGGTCGTTGCCAAGATGTGATTTCTACCTCTTTCTAGAGCTACTAGGGAACAACTGAATGTATTTATTATTTTTACAAGACAATAAATTGTGGCCCAGTAAAAATGGTGAATAAAGAATTTTTACCCAAATGTGTTCATTCAGTTGAATGCTATTCTCACCCTCATCTCCTTTCTTTGTATTAAGATTAAATCCGTCAAGCCATGCTGCTCTACAGTTTAGACTGTCATTACTCTATACATCCAGTGACTGATGTAATCATTGTGCAATCAGTGGGGTCTCCCTGGCAAATTGTCTAACCCCCTAGAGAACTGTATAGCACTGTGCTGTGAAATACTGTTTAACTGTTCCTGTTTTCAAATGATATCTGCAGTCCCCATTGTATCTTTGAGAACTAACAACGTGTATTGGCTGGATTCTCCAATCTCAAACAGAGGCCTGTCACAGCGGGTACACTAAGACATCACTTAAATCTACTTTCAGTAGATTCTTATGAAACCAAGAGAGATTCCTGATCCTTACAATCTTGGACTTGTTGTATAAACTTTGTTTCAGGGGAAACAATTTAATTGTGAGCTCCCTGCAACAGCACCCTTGTTTCACAGTGCCAGGCACACTTGTAACAGTAGATAAATATTACTACAAGTAATATATATGTCACTTTTTAAGGTAAGAAGATAAACCATTTTATACTCCTGTCCTCCTTACTATGACTAACAATGGACACATACAAAGAAAATCATGTAACTACCTTTTAAAAATTTTCTTGTGCTATCGAGTTTGTATCCTTGAAGACTCTTTGTGGAAAAAGAAGAATAGTCCCATTCCTCCTTTCGAGAGGTAGCTCAAGAGCCAGTTCTTATGAAACATGAAAATGCATCCAGGGATTTCCCATATGGATGGTCAAATGGAGACATTAATGGAATCTTACTGTCTGAGACCGGATGATAACCCACAATTAGAAAAGTAAAAACACAGCATAAATGATGACAAGCAAATGTGATTTTCAACATTTTTTCAGTATTAATAAGGTTGTATTAGTTGTACAGGCAGGGAGATTTTAGTGCATGGGTATGATTAGATTTTTAACTTGACAGTGTTTCTTAAAGGAGAAGCAAAATATCAATTGGATTTTTGTGTTCCCTTAAAATAATCCAAGTTCCCTAGCAATTTTAATTTAAAAGCAACTAAATCCCCAGTTCAGCAAGGTAACTAGGCAAATGTTTAAGATTAAACAAGTGAGTACTGCCCTTGAAATTAATGGAACTGTGCATGTGCTTAACTGCTCTCCTGGATTGGCTCTTGAGACTGTCTGTTAATATCAGGGATGAGGAACTGATTTTCTCTGCAACATGGGGCTGTGACAGGTTCGGTCACAGAGACGCCCCTGGGACTGCCACCTGATGTGTTGAGCCCGTTTCCTCTGCCAGTTTGGGCCTCCAGAAACCTGTCTTGTTGAGCCAGATACGCTAATCCGCTGCAATACAGACCTAGGGTCTGACCTACGCCCCCAAAGCTGCAGACTTAACTGAAAACAGCTTAAGAAATGCTCCCGTCTCATGGCATAGCCAGGTGGAGAAAACAGGGGGAGCAATTAAAAAAAAAAAAAAAAAAAAAAAAGCGCTGCGGCGCTTTTACTCACCCGGCAGAGCTCCGGGTCTTCAGCGGCCGGCCCTTCATTTGCTCCGGGTTTCTTTGGCAGCACTGAAGGTCCCGCTGCCGAAGACCCGGAGGGTCTGGGAGGCAGGAGCTGTGGGGGGCAATTTTGGGGGCCCGCAGGCCCAGAGTGGCCCAGGGGATTAGCGGGAGATGGGGAGCAGCCTGCTCCGCTTCCAGGGCCGGCTCCAGGCACCAACCAAGCAAGCTCGTGCTTGGGGCGGCAGTTCTAAGGGGTGGCATTCCATCCAATCCTAGGGGTGGCATGGCTGCCCTCCTTTTTTTTTTTTTTTTTTTTGCTTTGCTTCCGGGTCAAGCCGCCCTGCACCCAGGGTTTTGGGGTTTTTTTTTTGCTTTGCCTCCGGGTCCGGCTGCCCTACGCCCTCGGGTTTGTTTTTTTTGGCAGCTTGGGGTGGCAAAAAAGTCAGAGCCGGCCCTGTCCGCTTCCCTCGCCCCAGCTCCAGCCATGTCGCTCAGGGGAGGGAGCTTGGGGGAAGGGATCCCCCCCTGCACTCACCAGCAGCGGCAGAAGCGGAGCAGCCCGGCCCTAGCCAGCTCTACTCCACCAGCTCCCAGCTGCAGCACTCCGCTTCCTGCCGCTGGTGAGTGCAGCGGAGGGGGGACCTTTCCCCAGGCCCCCCCTCCCAAAGCAACATGGCTGGGGTAGGGGTAGGGGCAGGGGCAAGGGAAGCGGAATGGGCTGGGGCCGCATCGCTCCACTTCCCACTGCCAGTGAGTGCAGGGGGGGTATCCTTTCCCCAACCTCCCCGCACTCACCGGCGGCAGAAAGCAGAGCACTACGTCTGGGAGCTGGCGGAGTGGAGCAGGCTAGGGCCACTTTGCTCCACTTCCCGCGCTGCTGCCAATGAGTGCCCTGGCCCCAGCCCCAGCAGCCTTCCCGGGCTCCACCGCAACAGGCGGCTTCACCCCCTTCCCAATCACCACGCTCATGATCCTGCCCCTGCCCATGGCTCCCGAACCCTGCCCTGCACTAACCTCGCCCCGCTCTCCCCACTGGCCACTAGGATTTAAAATCCAAGCTGCCTGCTGCTAGGCACCATGGGAACGCCCTCTCGCGCCCGGTTTAAAGGGACAGGCGCGCCCGCTGCACCGCGAGCTGACAACCGTGAGCAAGGAGACACTTCCAGAACACAAGGTCTCAGCCCCCAACGTCGTCCCCGCATGAGTGTAAAAATTAAAAAGGCACCACTTTTGGGGAATGTGCTCAGTGGGGGAGCAGCCACTCTCCCTGCTTCCCCCCACCTATGCTACTGGTCTCTAGCACCCAGACACCCAGCTCCCAATGGATCCAAACCCCAAATAAATCTGTTTTATTCTGTATAAACTTATACAGGGTAAACTCAAATTGTCCGCCCTCTATAACACTGATAGAGATATGCACAGCTGTTTGTTCCCCGAGGTATTAATTACTTACTCTGGGTTAATTAATAAGCAAAAGTGATTTTATTAAGTATAGAAAGTATGATTTAGGTGGTTCCAAGTAATAATAGACTGAACAAAGTAAGTTATCAAGCAAAATAAAACAAAACATGCAAGTCTAAGCCTAATACAATAGGAAACTGAATACAGGTAAATCTCATCCTCAGAGATGTTCCAAAAAGCTTCTTTCGGAGACTAGTCTGGGCCCAATCCTTCCTAGTCTGGGCCCAATCCTTCCTAGTCTGGGCCCAATCCTTTTCAGACCAACATTGTGGTTTATGGCCTTGATCCAGCAATCACTCACACCCCCGTAGTTACAGTCCTTTGTCCCAGTTTCTTTCAGGCATCTCTTCGGGGTGGAGAGGCCATCTCTTGGGCCAGCTTTAGACAAAATGGAAGGGTTTCCAGGGCCTTTTCTAGTCTCTCTCTTGTGGGTGGAAACCCCTTTGTTCTCCTGTGCAAAATCACATCAACAAGATGGAGTTTGTAGCACCTGGGCAAGTCACAGGTCCATGAATGATTCAGCTTTTTGCAGACCGACACCATTGTTTACATGTTAGTTTGAATGTTTCCAGGAAAGCTCAGATGTGGATTGGCATCTCCCAAAATCCTTTGTCAGTTAAGTGTTTCTTGATTGGGCACTTATTGAGAATAGTCCTTTCTCAAGAAGCTGACGAAATGCTTCACTGAGGCTACTTAGAATCAAACACATTGAGATATAAGTACATAGCCAATATTCATAACTTCAATTACAAAAATGATACACACATACAGACAGCATAATCATAACCAGCAAACGACAACCTTTCCATAGACACCTTACTTGACCTCCTTTGTACAAGGTTTGATGCAACTATAGGACCTTGGTTGCATCAATGATCTATACGGTCACAGTTCATATCAATAACCTCACAGAGGCATTGGTCACTTGTTGGTTTGATGTACAGTAAATGGTGGAGTCTCTGTAACTTGAAATCTTTAAATCAAGATTTGAGGACTTCAGTAACTCAGCGTATAACAAGAGTGGATGGGTGAGGTTCTATGGCCTGCAACGTGCAGGAGGTCAGACTAGATGATCATAGTGATTTTCTGGTCTTAAAGCCTATAATTATGTCTACACTGGCAAGTTTCTGTGCCACAAGTTATACCACTTTCATTAAAATGCTGGAATTAAACCGCTGTTGCATGTCCACACTGTCTCCTTGTGACGCTGGAGCAAATCCACATTAGCAGCTCTTGCAACGGCAAAGACAGCAGCACATTGTGGTAGTTATCCCACTGTGCAACTGGCCGCAGGGTGTTTTGGGAAGGGTTTGCAATGCCTCATGGGGCAGGCACAGTGTCACATGATGCAGGTTTCCCAATCCCATTGTTCCATGGGCATCCTATTACATTGCCAGCTGCTTTTCAACTGAAGTAGGGGAAGGGGGAGAGTGTGTGTGACAGGGAGTGTGTGTGTGTGTGTGTACGGGGGGGGCAAGAGAGACAGTGTGTTTTGGAGGGCAAAGAACGCGTCAGCATGCTGTTTTGTAAGTTCAGACAGTGGTAGGAAGCAACCAGTCCTGGGGAAGGGGGAAATTGGCAATAGAGTATGGGAGCCTATGCGCAAATAGCCTTACAACTCTCGTCGAGGTGCTTTTTTTGCAGCACAGCAGCTGAGGAGTTTCAGTGCACAAAGTGGCTTAGCAGTGTGTACATGTCTGCAGTTTGAGTGCAAAGAGCTGCTTTACTGGGGCAGAAACTTGCCAGTGTAGACAAGCCCGATATCTGATCACTTGGAGAAATAAAGATAAATACATTTAGCTCATTCCAGCTCAAGGAGATTCATAGGGCAATCTCAAATTAGTAATAAGGGGATAGATTTATCATTCAGATTCTCTATATCTGTAACACTTGTAAGTGAGATGATGCACTGGGTCCTTCAATAGCCATTCATGTCAGTGCTAAACATGCTATATCAAAACTCAATCAAATATCACAGCAATTCTATTCTCATGTACCATTATTTCTTTGAAAAGATATATTTTTAGCCACAGTGTATGTTAACCTGGGCCCTGATTCTGCATTGTGCAAGTCCTGCACCTGTTAACTTTAGTGGGACTCCATATGGGTGCAAGGGTTTGCCAATACAGATCAGGTTGCAGGATAGTTGCCATAGTATGCATATGCATCTTTCATTTATTTTGACTAGTCTCTTCCTGGTACTTGGCTTTAAACTCTTCCTATTTGACACTTCTTTACTTACCATTTCAATTAAATTAAGTTTGCTGTTATGATATAAACTTCTAACTGTCATTGTTTTATAAATTTTATTTATCTTGTTACTACTATAGAAAGGGACTGGATTTATGTATTTGAAGATGGTCAGCAGATTAATCCCAATTACTTATTTGTACAATATAGGCTATAAGAAAGAGGAACCATATTTGTATCACTCAAACACCAATGAATTCAAGAATATCATTACAGTGTCAACAAATCTGTTTTGGCTTTTGCTGTGGTACGGTCCACAAAGCAACCGCCCTTCGGAATGGTATATCTGGTCCAAGACAATCAAAACAGTAATGAACACGAGTTTAAAAATTGCTGTACTTGATAAGAGACCCCAGCTATCTAATTGATAGTATCCAGATCCACAAAGGGATTTAGTATTGTGACACTCAGCATCACAATGCCTAAGCTTTAATCACCTAGAAAATCATCGGAACACATTGGATCCACAAAGCTTGAGTTAGGTGTTAGGCTCCCTATACATCAAATGGGGAGATAGGCACCTAAGAATGCAACCAACACAAGCCAGCCCTTAGGTAGAGAGCTACCTAAACTAGCCAATGGGAGCTGCCAATGAGAGGGGTGCATCTTAAGCCTCCAGTGACTATTAAATGGAAGTGGAACAGTGTCAAGAGGAGCAATTGAGGGAACTCCACATTAGACTATCCTATAGCCCAGTGGTGAGAGCACTTTTCTGATGGGTGTGTGGGAGACCCCTTCTAATCCTCTCTCTCCATCAAGCAGAAGGAGGAATTGAAGCTGGGTCTCCCACATCCTGGGTGAGTGCTCTAACCTGTGGGCTAGTTATAAGGTGGGCACCAGGACCTCCTGCTTTATCCAGCTTTTGAATGGGGTCTGAGCTGATAGAGGTGTTCTCAGCAATCAGATTGGGCTATGCAGGTAAAATAGGTGCTCTTGTGCATACCTTCCCCAGTATGTGGAACATGCTGAGGCTTAAGCAGGAGATAAATGCCTGGATGCCTAGAGTGAAGAAGCAGTGCACATACATGCAGATGTTTCTGCCTCTGGGTAGGGAATTTTTACTGCAAAATGTAGTTGCAGAGAGTTAGTTTATGAGGCTACAGGATAGCCACAGCCAAGTGGGAGTTTTGTGGATAGCAATGGAGACTAGAACTGGGCCTAAGGCTCCTAAATCTGGGGGCTAGGCAACTAAGCCCTTTTGTGTACCTGGGCCTAGCTCACTAAATATTACAGGTCATATTCAGATAAAGAGCGCTCAAAGCTAGCGACATTTGTAGTTTGCACTCAGCATCTTTAGCTCAAAACTACATCTGGACAGTAAGTCTATGAATAAAACTTCAAAATGCCATTAATATCAATGGAGCATAGCTAGCCTTTCACCTTGGAAAAGCTGCATTTATAACTGATGCATGCATGCCTTTAAAACTGATTAAATGGTCTGGCTATGTACCACAGTTACCAAGTCAAAATTTGTCCTTATCTCTATATAGCCACATACACCGTGGCACAATTTGTTACTCATGATTATCCACCGAATAAGCGGAGGACTAGAATACCAAGGGCCAGACCCTATGTGAGCATTTAGAGAAGGGAGTAGTATAGAGTCTCCCTCATCATTTGCACATCCTAAGCTAGGGCCTCTCACAGCTGGAAAAGGGCAGAGGCTGTTCCGCCAGGGCTCTCCAAAGAGGACAGAGTGAAATAGGTAGTGCCCTAGCCCCACTCCCACATTGCACTAGCTTAGGGAGGGGACTGTCCACACAGTGGGGAGCAGCAGTCTCCCTGCACATGAGGCTGCTCAGGGAAGAATTGTGTCTGCATAACCAGGATTAACTCCAGGTGCTGTAGCTTAGCCTAAGAAATATTCAAACAGCTTAGAAACATTTGTATGAAGAATGTAGCACGAGCATATAGAATGCATCACAGGCAGTCAGGAATGCTTTTCCTGAGATGGATGGTAAAACAAAAACATCTACATTAACAGGCAAAGCCTAGGAATAAGCAATGTTACCGTTGAACTGGCAGCTTTGAAAACATGCAGTGCTCACTTAGGCTTCAGGAAATAGCACTAGTGGGGGACTGCCTCTATGGGTTTCCCTCAGTTTATTGAGCTGAAGGACCTTAGCTCGCCTGTCCCCTAATGATATTCTGCAAGTTGTCTTCCCTTTTTGAAATAAAACAAAAGAAGCATTCTTAGATGAAGTCTGAGGAAGATCTCTGGGGCATTTACTCCACATGAATTTGGTGATGTAATAGAGAACATCTTAACTGGAGATCTGAGTAAGATTTCTCCCCCCTTCCCCCCAATTCTGTTAGGAGTTCTTGAAAAGATCTGTTAGCTTCTTTTAATATGAGTGGAGGAGGATGCTAATTTACTACAGCAGGAGATTCCCAAGGGGGTCCTAACATTTTTAAAATGGCATGTGTTCTAGAGTAAGCCAAGGAGGATTGTGGGGTGGGGTGGGGTGGGGTGGATTGGCAGGTTTTCTACATTTTTGTTTCATCATCTCTATTTCTGTCTTTACAACACTTATTATACCAAAAAATTATGGGACCTAAGAGTACACACAATGGGAACTGTTCATTGTATAGCCTTACTGCACTGCAAATGTATTGCACCTAATCTATGTTTTTATGCAATAGGTACCAATAAAGATTGTTTCCCCCCCAATCAGTTTTATACATTTTGAGTTACTTTTTAACTAAGCTGGCCCTTGTCCATAATCTGCTCGGTGTATTGTATGATGAACATTTTCAAATTACATGGTTTGTGGTTCCTAGTTTCATTGAATTTACAACTGCTTTCAGACTCAGTGAACTGCATTTGATAAGGCTGTATTTGGTCCAGAACCTTTCTTTAGGTACATAATTGAAACTGTTCTACCAAATCTGTTTCACTTAGAACTATATTCACATCATTCTGTCAGCCACTCAAAAATATCTGATAAAGCCATGAACACTTAGGATGGTGTTATAATGCCATTTAATCATTTTTTCCCTAAAGCACTGGCACACGTGAATGCCATAATGAAAATCATGTAGGTGTCCAGACAGAAGAACTGGATATTCCAATGTGTGCGGTCTCATAGTGTTGTAATTATAAATTCAGAGACACAGATGTCACATTAAGGGGTAGTCCAGCCTATCCACTGCCATTTAGAGACTAGCAGGTGTCTGATAAAGCACTCAGTGGAGTCTTCCATCTGTTTGACCATCACAGCTCATGCAGCGTATAGTTCTCCCCTTCCAACAGTGGTATTATAAAACATCAGAGGTTTTTAAGAGCTATATAAACATGGAGTATGATAAAGGCGCTTTATGAACATATTTTTGCTTGTAGACTCTCAGTGTGATTTATTTCTTCCCTAAGTCACTCCACAATAACACATTTAGCCTCAGAGTTTATCGCTGTGCTGAATAACAGACATTTTCCTCCCTAGGTGATTTCCAGTTCTCTTCCAGCAACAGATGTTAGTGAAAAAAGAAAAAGCTAGCTCTATTCACCATATTCCAGAGGAATTAATAATAAAGGGCTTAGTGAGTGTTTTTTTTTCTTGTTTGTTTTTATAGATCTCTTTACCAAGGTGTACAAGAAGAAAAGTGGATTATGATGTTATAGTCAGACAAAGTAAATGAATGAAGGACGGATGGAGCACTATCTTTAGATTATAGCCATTAGAAATGTTATAGAAGAACAAGCAGCAATCTTCCTAGATAAAAATGTGAGTTCTAGAGGTCTAATTCCGTCTTCTATATTAAGAACAGTAATGCTACTTTTATTCAATTTTGAAAATAAATGTATTTAACCAGATCATCTGATGGTATGTACTATTTGAAGAACCAACGAAATAAGATGTGCTGATGCAAGGCCTTAGGCTTTCTACTCTTTCCCATGCTATCATAATTAAGAATCACTTATTATTTAAGCCAAGGATATTTGGGTTCATTTTTGTACAGTGGATGGGATTTTCAAAAGTGCCTAAGTGACTTAGGAGCACAAGCCTGATTATTTTCTGTGTTCCTAAGTCACTTAGTGCTTTTGAAATACCACTCAGTTAATTATTTAACAACTGAGCATGTAAACACCTAGTTCCAGAGAGAAGACGTCAGTTGTCCTGCTCCTAAGACAATGGGCAGAGCTGCACAAATAATTCACAGTGAACAATTCAATTGAAAAATTTCACCAGTTTGAAACCGAAAAAATGTTTGTGAACAGAGAGTGAAATTCTCACATTTATTCTGTATCAAAGCTCTGAGAATTTCGTCAGCAAATAATTCTTGGGCTGCATTCTTGAGATGAAAGAGGCAACTAACCAGCACAGTGCAAATTGCACAGCTGAATGTACTACTTTCAGTTTCCTTTTAGTGATAGTCAAGTATTTGATCTTAAAACTCATAGTCTGTGAGTATTTGTAATAATAAAGCTTGACAGTTTGAAAGTTTATGGAATGCAAACATGACAGGGTTGCAAATACATTCAAACAGAAATAGACTTTTGAATTTGCATATCTATCCATGAACAGTTTTTCACCATTTGCCCTAGTATCAGAATCAGAACTGGTTCTCAAACTGTGGTCCATAAAGATTGGATTCTAGATAATGAGACATTTTGAGAATGATGAAATCAAGGGCTGGGGGGTGAAAAGATCTTGCAAAGTTGTCTACAAAATCCACAGGTTGGAAGAACCATTGCCTCTAAAGTATGAATCCATCACTGCTCTAACCACTCCACTGTACTCTTTCTTTTGGGAAATATAGTGCATTTGTCCTATGGGGCATGCAGAGATATAAGATCCCACCAACCCCATTCACAGCTTTATAGAGCCTACTCCAAAGATGGCTTGGGTGCAGGGAGGGGAGGGAAGTATTCCCCATCTCAGTGAGCAGGTGGTTGGATAGGGGCAGTGGCAACAGCTCTCTGGTTGCAGAGAGGAAAATAAAGTGCATCCAACACAAGGCTGTTGCAACTTGCTATCTCTGGAGTAAGAGGGAAACAGAGGAGGAACTGAGTCTGTGCATCACTCAAGCTAAAATCTGAGACAAAAAGCTCCATTTAGCCCCTTTTTAAAAATTAATTGTATATTTATACATGCAACAGATTTGTCATGATCTCATTACTGCAATGCCACAGAACTGATTTTGCATACTATCTTCTATACAAAACATATCACAAGCATTTCAATTATATCACAGCAGTGGCATCTGCAAATATTGTGAGGCGGAGAGAGGGGAGAAGGGATAAAGGGTAAGAGAGATTGACTGAGTACAAGGAAACTGAGGATAGGATTTGATTGTTTTAGTAGAGAGAAGGTTATGGCTTATAAGACAGGGAGAAAAGATAGTTCTCCAGATGGGAAATGAAGAGAGTCATGGAATCAATTAACTGCACAGAGGTGGTTCCAGATGGCGGGGGCAGCATGGGAGAAGAGTCTGCTGCTAGAAATGGGAGGAGGAGGGAAAGGGTTCAAGATGAGCTTAGCAGCACAGTAAATCATGGATATTGCTTCACTTCCACAGCATAAAGAATGAGGTCAGTAGTTGGGATGTGGGGGGCCTTGCCTCATGCTACACGCATATATTTTACCTTTTTATTATCTATCAGGATCCTGCAAACAACATTGTCTGTCAGATCCTGGATTTGTTAACCTTCTGGACATTCGGAAAGGGCCATTCCCACCCCCCGCCCAAGAGTTCAGAGAGGGAGATGGGCTGTGGGAAGAGGTATGAAGGGAGGGGATACTTAAATATGGGCTTGATATTATGATTGTAGTTATAGGGATCTATATATTTCTGTGGTGGGAGAGGTTATTTTGTGTGTGTATAATTATATCTGAAGCTCTCTCTATAGTCAAATATACCTCTATTTTTCTATCATCTAAAAACAATGTTAGGCTGAGATTTTCAAGTTAATGGAAATTGGCTATCCACATCCCATGACGTACCCTTGATAGTCTCACCCTTAATGTTTGCAGTGTCCAGTATATTTTTTGTAAGTGAGTCCACAATATACAATGGGGCCTTGAAGCAGAGTTAAAAAACTACATGAATATAACTGTATAGTCACATTGATCACCTGTATGTGTTACTGCCACATAGGGAGAGTGTGCATTTTTGGCAGAGCTCCCTCTGTGTACAAGTCATCTCCCGGTGGAGCAGTAACACATTCAGGTAGCCATGACTGGATCCAACAAAAATAGCTAAAAAACAAAACAAAACACTATCTAAAAATTAACCCATTTTTTGGGGCAGGGTTAAAAAACAAAAACAAGCCACACTTCTGCTAACATGGTAAGTCACTATTGCCTTGAGCAGTAGTGGCATCCACAGATATAACTCCATATGCAAGATAACATTTTTAGCAAATTGGAATAAAGTCAAATGGACCATTATTCTGGTACTGGAATTGGGTACAACCAGAATCTTTATGTTAACTCTCATCCCCCAAAATCTTTCACATTCTAAACATCTATATGACTCTGTATGGTACAAACCTATAAAAGGCCAAAACATCATGTACCATCATTTACTATTTTCTATCTCAATCATTATTTTGAGTGTGTTTATTAAATCTGTGTAGCAGGGCGGACTCACCCCTGCAGCACCCTGCTGGTCTCTCAGTGAGTTAGCTCGATTTCCAGACCGGAGCACACACTGCAGGCCGGTGATCCACTACTACTTGGCCCCCATGTCCCTCCCTGTACTCCAGTGCTCTGTTAACTGGGATGCTGCCCCCTGGCAGTAACCCCTTTCTCTCAGGGTCTCCCCTCCCCCGGAAACCCCCACCCGCTATCCCCAGCTCGCCTCATTATAAGGCTACTGCCAGTCATCGTCTAGCCCCCACGCCCTGGGGCAGACTGCAGTATCAGCCTACTCATCACTGGCAAGGTTGGGTTTGGACCTGCTGCCTTTGCCTACCCCTGGGCTGCCCTCTGCAACCCCCAGTACCTGTTGGCCTTATGCTAGGCCACAGCCTGGAGCTTTCCAGGCTGTAGCTCCCCAGCTCCACTCAGGTACCCTATCTCTAGCTCCCTGCAGCCAGGCCCTTCTCTCTCTGAATGCAGAGAGAGAGTCCTGAGCTCCTGGCTCCCAGCCTCTTTATACAGGCCAGCTGGGGCCTGATTGGGGCATGACCCAGCTGTGGCTGTTTCCCCAATCAGCCTAGGGTTTTCTCTCTCAACCCCAGCCCTTTCCAAGGGCTGTCTTAAACCCCTCAGAACAGGAGCGGGTGACCACCCCATTACAAGCTGGTAAAACGGGAACCAGATAGGAACTAGCAGTATGTGATAATATTTAAAGGCTTATTTAAACCTTGGTACATTTGTCAATATAACTAAAAATCATGAGCATTTCTAGTGGTTGAACCATGACACTTTGAGTCAAGACAACTTGGTCTTTTCCTGGATTGGTCACTGAATTCTTGTGTGATCTTCATTTTTTTGATGACTCAGCAAGTTTGATTGAGGAAAAATAACTGATATGTTGAGACTTTTTTGTAAGGAGTTTGACTTGGCATGAAATTGATTAAAAATTAGCATCATACACTAGAATTTAAACACCCATCAAATGGATTAAAAAGCTCACCAACTGACAGATTTCAAGAAGTGATTGTTAATGGTAAATCAGCATTGCTTCCAGATAAATAATAAAAATATTGAATAGTGTTAGGCTAGAACCAATCCCTAGAAATACCCTCATTAAAAAAAAAAATCACTGTCAAAATTGGGCAGATGGCTCAATTAGTGGAGCGGTAAATGATAAGGATAGGAAAAATTATACAGAGCAATCTGGATTACTTCATGAACTGGGCCCATTTAAACAAAATCCATTTTAATATAGCCAAATGCATGGCTATACATATAGGAACAAAAAATGCAGACCATAGCTACAGAGATGGGGGCCGTGTCAAGGAAAGCAGTGACTTTCAAAATAACTAAGGAGTCTCAGGGGACAAGGAACTCAACATGAGCAACCAGTGTAATGCTGTGGCAAAAGGGCTAGTACATTCCTTAAATGTATAAACAATGGATTAGTGAGGAGGAGAAAGGAAATAATTTCATCTTTGTGTATGGTGTAATGAGAGTGATACTGGAATGCTATGTTCAGTTCTGATGTCCACCATTTTAAGAAGAGACAAAAAATGGAGAGGGTTCAGAAAAGAGCCACAAAAATGATTCAAGGGGTAGATAAAATATCTTCATAGTAAGAAGTTCTAAAAAGAGCTCAATTTGATTATCTTACCAAAGAAGATGAAGAAGTGACTTGATGAGAAGAGAAGATACTGAATACAAAAGAGCTCTGTACTATAGCCAAGAAAGGTGTAATAAGAACCAATGGCTAGAAGCTGAAGCAAGACAAATTCAACTTAAAAATAAGGTATACATTTTTAACAACAAGGGTGATTAACCATTGGAACAAACTATCAAGGGAAGTGGTGGATTCTCCATCCCTTGTTATCAAATCATGTCTGGATGCCTTTCTGGAAGATTTTCTTTAGCCAAAACACAAAAGTTATTGGGTTCAATGCACGGGTGACTCAGTGAAATTCTATGGCTTGTGATTTACAGGAGGTCAAGCCAAATGTCGCATGGTCTCTTCTGGTTCTAAAAATCTATGAATCTTTGACAAGATGTAATATACATCCAAATTTATTTAATGCTTGTGAAGTTCTCAGAGATCCTCAGATAAAGATTGGTCCATAAGCAAAATGTATTATAAACATTTAAGTAGTCTAATCAAGTCCTAAACAAACAGGATACAAAGAGGATACAGAAGGAGTACATGTGTGTACAAACTGTTTACATGCACCCCAACAACCAAGGAACCTCTGCTATTATGTCTCATCAAACACTCATAGCATTTTTTTTTTTTTTTGCATGAAAAGTAAAACTAAATATCAGCCTCTGGCTTTAGTTTTTCCATTATTTTATTTTGGATGGAGCAGTGTGACTTCTTTCTGAAAGGAAATGAAAACATACACAATCTAGTCTTTAATGGAATACTCAAGATGTATTGTTTCATTATAAAAGATAACAGTTGTAATTTTCAGTCGATATTGCTAAAGAGTGGCCATCTCATTGCAGACTCCAGGAACAATCTATAGCGGCTATAGCTGCACCTTCCCAAATGTACAATGCAGCAGATCCTCACAGGAGATGTAAAACCATACAGCACAAATAGGCTCCCTCAGAAACTGTCCTTGAACTGTGAATTTTTCCTGCACTAATCTCAGTGCTGACAAGTTCCAAAGAGAATTCTATCTGATCCTTCTGGCTAGGGGCTGTGTAGTTGTGCTGCTGGAACATGACAGAAAGAATACCTTTAAAGGAGAGAGGCTTCAGGGTTGTACAACACCCATGTCTTTATTTACTTACAGTTATCCCACCACCAGTGTCTATCTATTTACAAGCTTTACAGGATTATTCAACCTCTTTTACAGGCTGACTCAGCCTTCAGCTAGGAGGCCTCCAGTTCCCTCCCTGTCTGACTGATTGACTTCTCCCTGGGTGCCCCCAAGCCTTCTGGCTCCCTCCCAGCCTTTATAGCCCTTGGCTTGTCAGGCCAGAAGGTGTTGCCAATTCTCAGGCCAGCATCAGGCCTTTTCCATCATCCCTAATCTGTTTCCCCTGATTGGAGCTGAGTGGGCAGGGGCTAATTGGGTGCTTTTGCACCAGCACCCTGCTACAGGGAGCAACACCAAAAAGCTATTTGAACATGGAGGAAGATGTAGGGCTATATTGCACATTAAAAGCACAGACCTACTTTATGTTAAAACAAAGCAAGAGCCCCAGGAAGGATTTCAAGGTGGACTCTAGTTAACTACAACATCAGAAGATTCCCCTCCTATTAAATAGGTTCAGCATATTCTCCTTTTTCTGCCTGGCCTGCTCTGGATGGGGGACAGGACCACGGCACCCTTTCCCCTTTGAAGAAGCTGGTACTCCACTGTTCCTAGTGTGGAGATGCATTTTCATACCACCCACATTATATATTTATTGTGAGCGTATCCTGTGCAAAGGCACAATGCTGGGAGGAAGGATCCTTGTATCTACACACATTCCTGGAAGGCCAGACAAAACCAATTTGGCACTCAGTAACTTACAGTGTATTTGCAAGACTGAGATAGAATAAGAACCAGTTCTCCCATCCCTCATAATAGCCCTGTGGAGCAGGACCGGCTCCAGGGTTTTTGCCACCCCAAGCGGTGGAAAAAAAAAAAAAAATAAAATAAAAAACCGTAATGGCAATTGCGATCGGCGGCACTCCAGCGGCAGCTCCACCATGCTGCTTTCTTCTTCTGCGGGAATTCGGGAGCAGGTGCTTCCCTCTGAGAGGGATCCGCTGCCTAATTGCCGCCTAACAGGCCGACGTGCAGCCCCTTCCCCTTGGCCGCCCCAAGCACCTGCTTGCTGGGCTGGTGCCTGGAGCCGGCCCTGCTGTGGAGACTCAGAAGTAAAATCTGTTACTGAAACAGTTTAGTATTTTTTCCCATTGAACATGAATTCTAGGTGGTTATTGTAGGGTTGCTCCTGTGTGCGACGCTGCAGCCCCCTCCCTTTAAAATAAACCTAATATGTATAAAAATACATGGATTTAAAAAACTGATAAGGGCAAAAACGATGTCAAATTATGAGCATAAAAATCTTTGATGCTCTGTCTTTAACTTTTACACTGCTAGGTATAGACTATTCTCTTCTCAACTGGTAGAGCTTTGATCTATTTTACTAATGTAAAATATTAGAAAGGAAACAAAAAAAGGTTATAGAATAGATACACTCTATATCCCAACACTGGAAGAACCACATCTCCAGAAATATTTAGGATGCCACCCTACAATAAATAATTTTGAAAGTATTATATTTTAAAACATCAGGGATATCCATGTTCCCTTTGGACTGCACTTTCTCTGTCTTATTTTAGGCAGATTTATTGAAGGCAGGATCACGAACTGTACTTCCAGTGGAATGATTTTAGCACTCGCACTAAATAAAAGGAATCAGAAATCTAAACCATCCTACATTTGCAATTTTTAAGAAATTTAAATTCACTGTGTGACCTTTTAGGTCCTTTAATGCCCCGGTTAACATGTGACAGTGATTATGTTTCATAGTATGTTAAATGTAATTCACAAAGGTTATGTAGATAGCACATTTTAAAATAGCCTGGTAGTTGATAATACCCAGCATATGTGACATTTAATCAACTTCAGTCTGATGGAACTGTAACAGTGTCTGCCCCTTAGGCTATTTGAATGAGCAGAAAAAGGGGAAAAGTGCTGGAAATGTCTTGCCGTTAGGCTGCTAGCTCCCCTGTATTCTCTGCTAATGCACTTGGACCCTAACCTACAGTAATCACAGAATGCACACTGAGAAGGTAATGGAGTTTCACTCAGTTCAAGGTCACCGTACAGCCCTCATGCTACACGACATAACTTGCTGTTTTAGAGATGCGGATGTGTGACTGTAGTAAACTAGATGAAGAGGAGATGGATTTATTTGCCCCTAGCCAGAAGTAACAGTTACACAGGAAAAACTAAAAAGTCAAGAGGAGAATATCATGCATTAATACTTCATCATAAAGGATAGTAAAGCAATTGAACTGCAATTGTGATGCACAGAAAAATCAGAAAGAAGGTTTACAGGAAAATACTGTGGATTAGGAAAGCCTCCAGAATGGCACATCCACATGACCTACTGAAACAACAACAATATATACACCGTATAATAGCTTCATGTTTATGGATCAGTATTATGCCTCTCTCTTTATAAGTGTGGCAGTGTAGAAGCTGTCAAACAAAACAACCCTCCAATTTCAAGGGTGTTTCAATGAAGCACTCACTCAGAACACTGTTGGCTTTTTGATACAGAAATATAGTTTATTCTACAAGGAAAGAATTTTTTCCTTCCTCCCTCTCCTTTCTTCATTTCTAGAGCACATCTCAGCATGAAACAGCTACACCCGGAAAAATGGCACAAAGAACCTCAACAGTGGCATTTTAACAAGCCTAAATGATTTAGAGTCTGTACAAATCTTATTGGATTGGGCACAATTAGTATGAGGGGAGCATTGCCTGAGTGCATTGAGTTGTGAACTCTCTTGGTCTGACCCATTAAGAGACTTTGCTATGTACTGTATGCTGCAGTACTGCAGGAATTCATTAATTGCAGTTGCATCACTGAGAAGGACAAGAAGAGGGACGCACTCAGGTGATAGTGCATTTAAAAAAAAAAGGACTGACTTATCTGTTTTTACTGTTTATATAAAATCCAGGAATGATGTATTGGTGAGTAGTGTGGAGGGAATTAGAATCAAAAGGGAAAAAGTCATACCAAGCTACTTTACATAGCACAGAAACAGGAGCATAATATCATACTGTAAATAGGAAACGGGCTTTAAGAAAAAAAAAAACCCACACAACACACCACTAGAACACTTTCCTCTCTCTCTCATTTCATCTAAGCCTGGGTGTACTTTTAGCACTTTGGAGATTATTTTTTGTCCTCCCCTCTTTTTCAAATGGGCTGGAACAGGAAGTGTCAAAATATATCAGAGAAATGAAATGCCAAGAAAACAGGCTCAAGGATCAGAAAAACAAATCAGGTTTCATGAGCAAGCCTGATTTTATGAGATTTCTATCTCAATTCCGTGGACTCCACAAGTTCAGATAGTTAGGTTAATGATTAGGCTGCTGGCATTCTGAGATCACTGCCTGTCATGCTGACCAATATTGTCTCATTGTTTCCTTGTAATCTCCCTTTGTAATCTCTCCATCTATTTCTCTTGTCTGATATGTAAATAAATTCATTTGGAGCAGGGACAGTCTTTGTTCTTTATTTCTACAGGGCCTAGCACAATGGGGGCCCTGATTCCTGACTGGGGCTCTTAGATGCTACTGTAATATAAAAAAAAGTAATAGGCCAACTATCTGGACTTCTGGATGCTTTTCAAACTGCATGCAAATCTATCTCAGGGCATGAGTGTATACGCACCCCTCATAAATTATATTCTAATTTCTCATTGCTTTACTATGGCCTCCCAGTACTTTAAAGCCCATGAAAATCACCTTCATAATCCTACTCCCACTTTACAACAGTCAGCATGCTTCACTGATTGTTACAAAAGCTTCGGATTTTCACCCTTGCAACTCCATTCAGAATTTACACCTGACTTTCACTGGTGTACTTGTCATCAGAATCAGGTCCGGCAGTGGATCCCGACTCCTCATTTACCAGCAGGATAAGGCTCTAGAATATGCTAGGTCCCTGCCCAGGGGTGAAAGGTGAAGATATTTTCTTGTTTCTTCTCTACTTCCCCCCTTGTGCCAACATATAGGGCTAGGCCCTAATCTACACACATCCCCAACAAGTTATCATGAAGCCTTGCCATAATTTTGCTTTAATATAAGCTAGGATTCACTATGGCAATATAGACATCTATGGACTATGGCAATGCAGGGATGTAAAGGGGTACAGGTACCACAGGTAACAGTATGGCAGTGGAAGTAGGCTGGGTTGAGCTGCTTTTTCTTATCCCCCTGCCACAAACAAGCAGGAGAAGGCAGAACTGGCCTGAACTCTGTCCCACCAGTAGACAGGGCGGTATAATTGCTCTTGGCACATCAGGCTGTGTGAGCTGTGGTGGGTATATAGAACTAAAGCAGTTTAAATCTCCCTGCTGGTCTAGGGAGGGAGTAATCAACTGAGTCAGACTCCTTTCTGGGGCTGCTCCAGCAATGGCAAATTAACACTCTGGCCTTTACTCTGGGCATACAGTGATCTCATGACCTAGCTCTATATTAGGCTCTCAAAGAAACAAAGCAGATAGATAGAGCAGCAGGAAAACAAATATCTACCATATAAATGTAAAAAAGAGCCAAAATGAACAATTGTGTGCAATAAGGGAAAAAAATAAGTAGGGAAAGCCAATTAAAAAGTTGTAAAATCATAAAATTGCTTGGTAAATTAGGATGATATCTTCCATTGTTGTTTTCAGTATTGTAGCCATAGTAGGCCTATGAGAGAGACAAGGTAGGAGAGGCAAATTTTTGAGCTGCTATCCGGCTTTTTAAAAAAAAAAAAAAAAGTGCAGGAGCTCTGGCCCTCAAAAGCCTGCTTCTTCCACCAACAGAAGTTGATCCAATAAAAGGTATTCCATCTCTCACCTTGTCTTTCAGGTAAATAGGCAGAAAGCATGACAGAGACTTAAAGGGGATGGCAGGTAGGAGGTGGAAAACTGAACTGACTGTGCCAAACCTGAAGAGCTTTAAAAATATTTGTAGAGTTGTATAGCATTGTTCAAATGGAACTGCATAGAATGATCATAGCAGGCATTTGTTCTGGCAAGGGTTATAATTATTGCTCGGAAGTTTTCTGAAAAAATTGGGGGAGAATTAGTTGCAATAAGATGGCTTAATAACTGAACATTTTTGAAGGTCTGGTCCCAGCCTCTGAGAGGTGACTCCTTCAGACCCTATAAGTCTACTAAACTTTCCTGCATTGGCAATGGGAGCACAGATATCTTGTTGGATTATTCTCCATTAAAAAAAAAAAGCTATACATGAAGATGTTAGTTTTCTCCTTTAAAGCCAAAAAGTACATCAAACAAGATGTATTGTGAAAATATTCTCATAATCCCCATGATCTTTGTCCCTGGCTCCACCCGAGGCCAAAGCAAGTTGTGTTCCTAATCTATTAGAGATGGGATGAAAATGAAATTTCAACCTGAATTCCCCTTAAAATACTGGTTATTCAACTGTCATTAACTTAGATTGTTGGGATCCATCAGCCATTAGGAAAGCAGCATGTCAGTATACAAATTGGGAATGCTCAAAGTAATTGCAGCAAGCAAGTTTGCTGAGTTTCAGTTGGCAAGGTAGTCAGTCAGGTGTAACAGTTTGCCAACTGGACACCATCAAATTAGGCCTGAATAAAGATGGCATGGCTGGGTCACTACAAAAAGTGTATTTTCCTTCTGTTGATATTCACCCATTCTTGTCAACTGTTGAGAATCGGCCACTTTCACCTTGATTGAATTGGCCTCATTAGCACTGATAGCCCACTTGGTGAGGCAACTCCCATCTTTTCATGTGCACGGGGTGTGTGTACACACACACCTATATTTTTCACTCCATGCATCTGATGAAGTGGGTTTTAGCCCACGAAAGCTTATGCCCAAATAAATCTGTTAGTATCTAAGGTGCCACAAGGACTCCTCATTAATTTTAGACTTGCTGTCCACAAATCAAGTTAAGCTAACTTGATCTCATTAAGTTCTCATGTTGCCATGTTGTACAGGGGGAAAAAAAAAAAAAAAAAAAAAAAAAGACATGCAATGCCTATTAAATAATCACCTACAAGGAGCAATTACATAAACTGAATGCATATTCTACTGCTTGCAGAGTCTGTCATGTTCTCACATTACTAGGCAGAGCACTGATTTTCACTAAATCTTACTGTACTTTCCTTGATCATGCATGTATGGTATGCAGGATATCCTTTTTTGTGTGTTATAGATCCAAGTTGCATTCAATGAAGTAACATACATACAGCAAAAGCACTATTAGTCCTTTCAGCTCTGTGGACACCTAATGCTGTGTGATCCAATGTCAGCGTGTGTTATCTCCATTCTATATTTAAAGCACTTTTTAAATTTAGTAGGCAGATCTCTGCACCTTTTCTTTTGGCAAACTAACATTATTGGCCTGAAATAAAGAGGAATTGAATAAGGGGTTCTCTGTAGTAAGACTCTGTAGTAAGACCCTATTCACTCATTGCTGAGAAAAAGCAAAAATCTTTATATGCCACATCTGCACAGTGTGGGCCTCTTTTTGATAATCCAAGCAAAGGCAAAGAGCTTCTTTTAAATGGATTAGACTTCGATTCAATAGGTGATATCATGAATAGAATACAGTGCTTTATCAGAAGTGTGATGGGTTAGACACACCCAGCTGCTCCAACACAGACCTAGGGTCTGAATTACTTGCCCCAAAGCTGCAGACTTGACTGAAAAGCAGCTAACAGAAGTGTTCTTATCTTTAACACTCAGACCACATTGGGAGTTGGGCATCTAAAACCCAAATAAATCCGTTTTACCCTGTATAAAGCTTATACAAGGTAAACTCATAAATTGTTCGCCCTCTACAACACAGAGATATGCACAGCTGTTTCCCCCCCCCCCCCCGCTATTAATACATACTCTGGGCTAATTAATAAGTAAAAAGTGATTTTATTAAATACAGACAGTAGAATTTAAGTGGTTCCAAATAGTAACAGACAGAACAGAGTGAGTTACCAAGCAAAAATAAAATAAAACATGCAAATCTAAGCCTAATACAGATATCTCCCCTTGAAAGATGTTTCAATATGTTTCTTTCACAGACTGGATGCCTTCTTAGGTCAGTGCATCCTTTCCCCTGGTACAGCCCTTGTTCCAGCTCAGGTGGTAGCTAGGGGATTCCTCATGATGGCTCTGCTTTGTTCTGTTCCACCCATTTATATATCTTTTGCATAAGGTGGGAATCCTTTGTCCCTCTGTGGGTTCTCACCCCTTCCTTCTCAATGGAAAGACACCAGGTTGAAGACGGATTCCATTCAGGTGACATGATCACATGTCACTGCAAGACTTCATTACCCACTTGCCAGCACACATATACAGGAAGACTTACGGGTAAAACACAGCCAACTGCAGTCAATTGTCCTGGTTAATGGGAGTTATCAGGATTCCAAACCAGCATTAATGGCCCACACTTTGCATAATTACAATAGGCCCTCAGTTATATTTCATATTTCTAGTTTCAGATACAAGAGTGGTACATTTATACAAATAGGATGATCACACTCAGATTATAAGCTTTGTAATGATACCTTACAAGAGACCTCTTACATGAAGCATATTCCAGTTACATTATATATGATTTTATGAAAATATGCTAGTGTGCAACATCACAAGAAGCATCCCAGCTGGTCTGAAAGGCATAAAAAAAGTTAAGCTACAGGACTGATTTACATCTTCAGTTCTATTGAAATTGATGTCCATCTCACAGATGTTTTGCCAGCTGGTTGGTACTGGCCATTTATCACTAATGTGTGATTGATACCAATAGGTGAAAGCAAAGCACAGTAACTTACTACCTCAGGGCTCTGAATTTGTGTCATTGTCTCCACCATCAGCTTCCGTGTTTCTTTGCTTGGAAGTGTAGGTGATGCAGTAATTTTGTCCCCCACCCCCACCCGCAAGATTCTGTACCTGTATAGAAGAAAATGTCAGTGTTAATTTTCCATGTCCAAGTCTATCATATAGGTATAAAAACCAGATGTAAAATACGCAAACACAGTTTGACAGTAAACTACAGCAGAAAATATAACAATCTGTCCAAAATTATACACACCCACAAAATTATGTTAAAAGAACATTAAGGTTGTGAAGTCAAGCACTCAAGTTAGGAAATGTCAGAATTAAGGTTGCCTGTGCAATTTTAATTTAGTCCTTTTGTGCATATGCATTATGATAGCTGTTAATCACATACTTCCCTCTCCCTCCCCCACCCCCAACAGAATACCTGCCTCCTTCAGTGCTCAATTAATGAACAGCTATTCAATATTGTGTTTTCTTATTGTTCAATGTGTGGCCCTCTGCCTTGTTTGCCGCACACTATTCAAACCCTGCTCTGAAGACAGACTTATTAATTTTTTCATGGCTTTTCTAGGTCTCTCACTCTACTATTTGAGTTCTTCACATGTCAATGAACTTATTTTCAAAGCACTCCTCTGAAATGGGTTATCATCCTCCTAATTTTACAGGAGGGGAATTGAGGCACAGAGATATTAGGGTCAAAAGTTTCCAGTAATTTTGGGTGCCTGATTGAGATGACTGACTGGATTTTCTCAACTTACTTACCCTTATATAGCATTGCTTATGTTCAGAGTATCACTCCCCCTGACTGCACTTGCAGCTGTGAGCACTCAGTATTTCTGTAGTTCAAGCCTCAGGATCTCAAGGCAGGCACCCAGAAAATGAAGAGCACACAGTTAGTGACCACCTACAAAAAATGGGTTTAAATGATTTGCTTGACAAGCATGGTATGCCCACATCTTGAATACTGTATGCAATTCTGGTTATCCCATCGCAAAAAAAGGATATTAGAATTGGAAAAGGTACAGAGAAGGCCAACAAAAATGAGTATGGGTGTGGAACAGCTTCCATATGAGGAGAGATTTAAAGGACTGGGACTTTTCAGCTTGGAAAAGGAGGATATGATAGAGACCTATAAAATCGTGAATAGGGTAGAGAAAGTGAATAAGTGTTATTTACCCCATTCACATAACGCAAGAACTAGGGGTCACCCAATGAAATAAGTAAAATTAAAACAACCAAAAGGAAGTATTTCCTCACATAACAGTCGTCAGCCTGTGGAACTTGTTGCCAGGGGATTCTGTGAAAGCCAAAACTATAGCGGGGTTCAAATAAGAATTAAAGTCATAGAGACAGAGGCCAAGGTGGTCAGGGATGCAACCCCATGCTTTTGTACAACTTCTGTTGGTGAGAGACAAACAGGATTTTGAGCTTCAACCAAACTCTTCTTCAGGCCTGGAAAACTAACAAAGCGTTCCTGCTAAATACAAGATTTGAACAGATTGGGGGGGGGGGGGAGATAGCACAGTGGTTTGAGCATTGGCCTGCTAAACCCAGGGTTGTGAGTTCAATTATTGAGGGGGACATTTAGGGATCTGGGGGGAAAAAAAAGAAAAAAAAATCTGTCTAGTCCTCTGCCTTCACTAGCAGGACCTTTCAAGGTCCCTTCCAGCTCTATGAGAGATATATCTCCATATATTATATATTGTTCAGCATAAGTAGTTAACACATTTCAACAGTTGTCACCTACCACCCCACACTAGATCCCCAAAAAACTTCAAGCCTAGGGTTACCATACGTCCGGTTTTTTGACAATCAAACCCCCGTCCGGGGGGAACTGCCAAAAAGCCAAACATGTCTGGGAAAATGCCGGCCGGGCACTTCCCCTCCCGCGGCTGCTCTGCTCCTCCCCTGACTCTTCGGCTCTGTTTAAGAGCTGAGCGCTACCGGCTTCGGGCAGCCCCCATATCTCCGAACCCTGCGCTGGCTTCACAGTTTGCCGGGCAGCCTCCAGACCCTGCACCCCCAGCTGGGTGCTTCCCCTCCCGGGCTCCAGCTGCGCTGGGGAAGCACCAGCCGGGGGCGCAGGGTCTGGGGGCTGCCCAGCAAACCGTGAAGCTGGTAGCGCTCGGGCAGCCTTTTTTGCGTGGCTGGGAGTGGGAGGGGGCGGGGTTGTGGTGGGGAAGGGGTGGAGTTGGGGTAGGGCTGGGGTGGGGAAATGGGCGGGGCCAGGGCCCCGTGGGGGGTCCTCTTTTTTATTTGTTAAATATGGTAACCCTATTCAAGCCATACTCAATGGGGACCCCATCCTAAAAGAAATCTTTTCTAACCCCCCCACTTCTGGCCTTCCAAAAAAGACACCCCAGCTCAACATCAGAAGCAAGCTCCCCATGGACCAGGACACCAACTCAAAGCATCACCAGATCCTGCTAGAACAACAGATACAAAAACTGCAGTGCTACAATGATCAAACCTCTCCCCCCCCCACCCCACACACTATTCAAGATCCGTGGGTCCTACATGTGACTATAACATGTGGTATATCTCATCCATTGCGCTAAATGCCCCAATAGCAACTATGAGTGAAACCAGGCAATCACTATGCTTGCTAATGAATTCACACAGGAAAAATAAGACGAAAAAAAAAAAGCCACCTGTGAGTGAACATTTTTCACAAAACAATCAATCCTCACTCTCAAAGGAAACCTGCACAAAGGAAACCTCAAAAGACAAGCCCGGGAGCTTAAATTCATAACTTTTCAAGACACTAAAAATCATGGACTGAAGAGAGGCACTGGATTCATTGTAATAAACCATAATTAGTAACCCATTTACAACTCCCCCAGCTGCTTTCCATGCCACCCTTCCTTTCCTCCTTATGATTGGAGGGGTGTTAATGGGCCACTTCACCTTGAATGGTCCCCTGAAATATGTGTTAATGACTCATGTTAAACAATCTGTTCAAAATTGTATTTAGGAGTGACACTAGTTAGGCTATGTCTACACTACAGACCCTACTGCAGCACAGCTGTATGGCTGCAGCTGTGCTGCTGTAATATCTCCCATGTAGCTGTTCTATGTGGACAGGGGAGAGCTCTTCCGCTGGCATAATTAAACCACCCCCAACGAGCAGCAGTAGCATCTCCCACCAACATAGTGCTGTCCACACTGGTGCTTTTGTTAGTGAAACTTCTGTCCGTCAGGCCTTGGCTACACTGTCGCTGTACAGTTCTGCAACTTGCTGCACTCAGGGGTGTGAAAATGCCTCCCTCCCCCACCCCCCCGAGTGCAGCGAGTACAGCGCTGTAAAGCACCAGTGTAATCAGAGCCTGCAGCGCTGCACGCTCGCAGTGCTGCAAGCTATTCCCCTCGGAGAGGTGGAGTACCTCTCTCGCAGCGCTGGCGGCGTGACTACACTCATGCTTCATAGCGAAGTGAAGTCCCGAGTATAGCCAAGGCCTCAGGGGTGTGAAAAAACACACCTCCTGACAGACAAGTTTCACCGACAAGAGTACTAATGTAGACATAGCCTTTGTTTCCCAGACCTGCAGAGCTCTCTCTCCAACAGAAGTTGGTCCAATAAAAGATATTACCTCACCCACCTTGTCTCTAATATCCTGGGACCAACAGGGTTACAAGAACACAGCATAAAGGAACTATGTGGCTGAGGCAGGGATGGAATTCGATTTCCTAGGGCATCATTGAACTGCCTTAAGTATGAGGCTCTCTTCTCTTTCTGAAATCCCTTGCCTTATTCACTACAGGTCTTTAAATTTTTGCAAAAAAATTAGGTAGGGTACAGCCTCTTCTGCCTATTCCCACCCAAAGAGTAACCCCTTCTCCCTGATTGCCTCCAATTTGTCAATCCTGCCCCTCCATCCAACTGTCATTCCAAGTTCCCCATTGCTTCTCATCCACTCTGTCCTCCAAGGCCTAAAAATGCCCCTGCCCTCCCCAGTCTCCCTTCCTGGGCTCCTTGCCCAATCTCTTCCCACCGCCTCCCCTGCCTGGGGTCTTTCTCCCAGTAACTTTACCCTACCAGTTCCAGTTGTCTCCCTGCAACCAGGCTCCTCATCACCACATCTGTCTCCCTTCCCTCACCACCACTACCTCCTCTTTCCCACCCACCCATTCCTAATCCAAGTCTCCTCACCTAATCAATCCCATTCACCTCCGAGGTCAAACTAGACAATTTGATGTCCCTTCTGGTCTTAAAAAAACAACAAAAACAAAAAACAACCCCCCACACACCACATAACACATGAATCCACCCTTCAAGGCCCAGTGTCCCTCTCTCTCTACTCCCACTCCAAACTTCCCTCTACCCTTACAGCCTTCAGTTCCAGTTGTGTCCTCCTAGCTTCTTGTCAGTCTATTCCCACCCACACCCCAAGTTTTACTCTCCAGCCTGCATTCAAATGATGCAGCATGTGCTTGAGCACCAGCAGGAAGGTCATTGAGGGAATGTTCACACTGAGGGGGTTTGTGTGAGAAGACAGTGAGCCTCAGAGCCCAGGTTAACTGACTGATGCACACAATGGGGCTAGAAATAGCCATGTAGACATTCTTGCTTGGCCTTGAACCGGGCTATGAAACCCGGTAAGGGAGGGTCTCAGAGCTCAGGACATGCCCAAGTGGGAACCTTGCATGCTATTTTTAACCTCATAGCACAAGCCCAAGTCAGTTGACCTGGGCTCTGAGACCCACTGCTGTGGGGTGGAAGGGTTGAGGGTGGTGGGGGGGGAGGAGAGGAAGAAGGAGGGGGTTGCAGCATAGACATACTGTGATAAATGAACTGGGGGGGTAGCTACCTTTTATGGACACCCAGCCAGACAGCTAGCTATAAAAATCCCTGTTAGTAGATGTTCTCTACTTGCTTTACCTGTAAAGGGTTAAAAAAGCCCATAGGTAAAAAGGACAGGAGGAGTGGGCATGTGACCAGAAGAGCCAATGGAAGGGCTAGATTTTTAAAATTGGGAAACACTTTCCCTTTGTCTGTCTGTTGCTGTTCTCCGGAGAGAGGAGATGCAGAGCAGGAACAGATCTCAACTATGCTGTAAGAAGCTTTAAACCAAGTATAAAAACCCATCAGATCATACCTAGAAACTACTTATTTGAAACATCAAGATATATAAGCAGATCAGGGAATGTCTAGGAAGATGCAATTAGGTTTCTCTTTTATTTCTTTATGGCTTGTGGACTCCTCTGTGCTAACCCCAGGTGCTTTTGTTTTGCTTGTAACCTTTAAACTGGGCCTCAAGGAAGCCATTCTTGATGCTTAATTATATTTGCTCTTTTTAAACCTAACAATAGCCTAAGTTCCAGATGTATTTCTCTTTTTTTGTTTTTAATAAAATTTACCTTTTTTAAAAACAGGATTTGTGTGTCCAAGAGGTTTGTGCATATGTTGTTTAATTAGCTGGTGGCAACAGCTGATTTCCTTTGTTTTCTCGCTCAGCTCTTCCCCAGGGTGGTGGGGGGGGGAGAAAGAGGGTGAAAGGGCTTGAGGGTACCCTACATGGAGGAACTCCCAAGTGCACCTTCCTGGATCAAAAGGTGGTTTTTTGCACTTGGATGGTGGCAGCAGCATCTACCCATCAAAGGTCAGAGATGCTGTAACCTTGGAAGTTTAATGCAAGCCTGGAGTGGCCAGTATTCATTTTTAGAATCCGTGTGGGCCCCCACCTTCTGTACTTGAGGTGCCAGAGTGGGGAATCAGCCTTGACACATACCCTGACAAGAGGAAAGGAAGCCACCCTGCTCTCAGTTCTGGAACATAGCCCTGGCAGAGCCTAAAGCAGCCCAGAGCTGTAGCTACAAGGAAAGCTTTGCTCTGCCACAGGTGGGAGCATATTTAGTGCCAATGCAATTTTCAGGAATTTTAGCTAAGAAGCTCAAGCAAGTCTATATTGAGTAAGTGCAACCTGTGATTTTTCAAAGGCTCATAACAGAGTCAAATTTAGGTGGATTTGCACAGAGGGGGGTAAAAGGCACATCCCTGACAAAGACCATCCCCCTGCCAAATTTTGACTCCCTGCTCCAAAGCATGGGGCTTCTAGCGCATCTCAAAGAAAAGGTCACCAGAATTTTAATTTTGGCCATACAATGTATTAGTCACTATCCTCATTCTCAGAAGTGGTCAAACCAAAATTATTGAACCTGATGCAGAAATTAAGCTGATATTTTACATGCACAATCAGCTAACGTTTGGCAAAGTTATAAGCAACCGAAGACAGGTTCTTATAATGGGAAGTATTAGGCAACCTTAAGGAGACCTATAATAAACGTGTGATTTAAATACTTGTTGACAGTCCTTTGAACAGATATGGCTAGTAACAAGATACTTTTGTCCCATTATGGGTGCTTAACTGATTGGGAGTGGGTGCACAACTGGTTGAAAAATCATACTCAAAAAGAGAGTGGTTATCACTGGTTCTGTTTAGAGAAGATAAATCAGATTGACAACCTTTTACATATCTGAAGACTTATAGTGTCTAAGAAGTAGTGATCAATTGTTCTCCATGTCCACTGAGGGTAGAACAAATAGTAATTTGCAGTAAGATTTCAAGAAGAAAATTCTAACTGTAAGAATAGTTAAACAATAGAACAGGTTACCAGGGAAGCTCTGAAATTCCCTTCATTGAAGGTTTAAGAACAGGTTAAATGATCTTACAGGCATTTGTCTAGGTATAATTCTGTATCAGCATTGGGGGAGTTAAGGGGAAAAAGAGACTAGATTACCTCGAGGTACCTTCTAACTCTAAATTCCTATAATTATCTTTTCAGCCTTTTAGTAAAGCTGCTTGTGATTTTAGCATATGAACCAAATGGAACAACAACAACAACAACAAAAAAATATATCAGACCCCAACTCTACCCCAGCTCTGCCCCGGCCCCATCCCCAGCCCCCTCACTGCCCCATTGGATCCCTCCCCAAATCCCCTCCCTGGCCCCACGTCTTCCCCAAGCACGCTGCATTCCTCCTCCTCACCCCTCCCTCCCAGGCTTGCGCTGATCAGCCATATGGTGGCGCAAGTGCTGGAGGGAACGGGAAGAAGCAGGATGCAGCTTTTTTCCCCCCCCACTCCGCTGGCAGCCCCAGATGTTGCGGGGCCCTCTTAGGCATGGGGCCCCATTCCGGGGAATCTGTCGAATCAGCTTAAAGCTGGTCCTGCACTTTGGAAACAATCTCCAAACACCCCACATTGGGGTGGATTGTCCACTCACTGACTAGAGCTCCATGGCAGGTAAGGAGTATGGATTGACCTGACTGGACAGTCCACACTGCTCCCCTCACCCTGACACAGCAGAACTACATTAGTGGTAAAAATAGTAATAAATGTTACTTCTGCTGCATGAACATGATGGAGGTCTGAACTTAACCTCAGTTTGATAGTTTCTCTCAGTGAGTGCGTGAGTGAGTGCGTGCGTGCGTGCGAGAGAAAATAGGTTCAAAGTATAGCAGAAAACAGTTCTTCCACTACAGTTCCTCATTCCACCCACTGGAGTATATGTCTCCCACCCCACATGACACACATATCCAGTGTGACACACAAGACATTTTACTTTCTGAATCAAGAATAAGCACGACAAAAATACAGATGGTTTGTAAATCCTGACAAAACTGGTGATGTGGAAGTTCTTTCCTTTTTTGGACTCTGGTGAGACCTTTCATCAAGTGGTAAAAATGGGTGCAAAGCCTGAATTATGCAGCTAATATTGTCACCACCTTATGGATATTGTCACAAAGACCACACCAGATCAAATTAATACAGGGTCTGAAGCAATATACTAATGGAGACTAGTACTCCCTCTGTGCTCTTATTATGCTACTGCTATTGTCCACATTGAAGAGGCCACACATGAGGGAAGCTCTGAAGTGATCCAAACATTAACCAGACCTTATTGCTGACTTTAAAAAAAAAAAAAAAAAAAATTGAAAACATTCAAAGACAAGGTGTTACTTGAACTGCTCACGTCTGAATGCACATGCACTGTCAGTGTCTTTTCTTATGGTTGCAGTGACCAAAATGTTGATCAACATTCTGAAGCAGTGTGAGAAATATATGCAAAGGGGTGAGTATTTTGCTAATATACAAGATAAACTTTAAACAATCTGTTTGACTGCTTATCCAGATACTGGTAGGAAATAGGACTTCACTGATGAACTACGAGTGTATCTCATTTGTCTGGCTATGTGAGAAGCTAGACAGGAGGCAATGAATGTGGTTCAATTAGGCTGCAACTTTATTCACCTAGAGTACCCAGCAATAAGTTGCACAGTGCAGGTCATCATCTTCCTTAATCATTTTCACATTCTCCAAACTGGTCCCAGCTATCCTGCTGCTGGGACCCCCACTGGCCTCCCTTTACATAAGGCAAATGAGGGCTATAAAAGGAGTGGGGTTGGCTCCCCACTGTTCCAGATAGAGAAGCCCAAAACCCACTTCCTCAGATCCCATGAGGGGGAAGAGGGGGCAGGCTAGGACCCCCCCCAAAAAAAGCAGTCAGCTCCCTGCTGTAACAGCTGTAAGACCCCCAAAACTTTCTTGATCAGCTCCCTTATGGGACACTTTCTTTCAAATCCCTTTCCAATCCATTGTATCCAATAACTGCATCCTTTCCATAAGACACCTGTAACAAGTAGGCACCCATAATTAGGCTTGGCTAGCTTCCCCTTCATCCTCCCCACCCCCTGACAGAGTTCCCAGATATTCACGGATTCCTTCCTGAACAGACAAAGTTATATCTGCTCCCTGAGCCTTGTCAGGTATAACCCCATTCTCTCTGAGTAACTCTGATGTTCAATAAGATATGCCCTGATGAAGAATCAAACTCCCTTGGGTACTATGACAGACACTCAATATCCTAACAAACTTACTGAATTAAGACCTTGGGGTCAATTATAGTAAAATTGCAGTTGTGCAGGTGTTATTATGGAATTGTATATATGCACTAGTCAGCTTCCTAGAGAATTTACAATCAGCGGAAGGTATTAGGAATTTCACAGGTATTGTTCCAAAAAGCCCTTTGAAGAGAATTTCCTGGGAAGTACTTGAAGGTAGGGAGAATACAAATGACCCACTTTGACTCCATCCTTTTGAAGCTATGCCTGGGGGAGGAAAGACATGATGTACTAATTACCTGCTCCTGGAAACTCCAGATCAAAGACCCACGAACAGCAAAAAAGGTGTGTGTGTGGGGGAGGGGAGGGGTCGTCACAAAAAACAACAAAAAAAAAACCACATGTGATGAGTGTACTTATTTTGTGCTGAAGCAGAGATGAACTAGTAATCACAAAAGAACCCGTTGGTTTCTTGGGCGGGGTTTGGAAGGACTGTTCCAGCCAGAGCCCAATTTAGGGTTGGGTTAATCTCTGGGAAGATTAGCATGTGTGTGTAGATTCTTATTGTTTAAGGTTCTCTGTAGTGCTTTTTTTCTTTTTTTTTTAAAGTTAAATTTGTAATCACTCGGTTATCAGCCTCCAAAAAGAAAGTAGGGATTCTTGGGCAACCTGCCTCTGCTAAGAAAACAGGGAAGCCAAGGTACTTAGCAGCCTGGAAATACCCTAGTCAGAAGAAAGATTCTGGCCTCCATTCAAGACAGACAATGGCTAGGGAAAAGGAAGCCTAAGAATAGGTACTCTTGCTGGACCACTAAGGGGAAATACAGGTGCAGTTGCCCTGAACTTGACAGGTAGGTATGAATTTAGCCACCTATTTACAGGCCTCTTGGTCAGATTACCCCTTTGAGGCTTCACAGCCCCCCTGCCTACCCTACACTGCTATGTATCAGACCAAATAATTGTCGCCTAAGGAATAATTCCTGGATCAACCCTAAATCCCACTTAGCTCGGACCATCAGTTTGACCCCCTTACACCTTCCCACATTGTGTTAACCAAGGTGAATAATAATGGCATCTAGGGTCTCCTCCTGGACTTTGCTTTTGCTCAGGCTCCTCCTGCTGCAACTGTTGGTGCCAGTTCTATTAAATCAGGAAGCCCATTCTTAGCTTATCACTGTACATCTCCCCCCCACCCATATTATGTGGTGAAGTGGGGTTGCCCTAAAAGATGCAAGGACCCCCTTTTCCTCCAGCAAATCAGTCAAGTACTCACCCCACGGAAGCTGCAGTGAGCACATTTGCTGACTATACCATTGGCCATGCAAGATACAGAAATAGTGGAGAATAATTTTCTGCATGGATGTGAATACATCAGTATGGCTCAGTATCTAAGCCTTGGAAGCCAATACTCTTTAAAATTGAGTATGACTGCAGACAGGTAATCATTCTGTCTATTTTCCAGTCGGTGAAAAATGTGTGTATTATAATATAGAGATTAATCTGCACCCCGTAAATTCCTTGTTAAAAAAACAAAAAACATATTTTTGTTCCATAGAATGTAGCAAGACTATTGACATTGAGATATCGAGCATCGATACCAGCGATAAAGCAGAAAGAGGCAATACAGTTGATCTGTGACTGCAAAAACCAGTTCCTTCCTTCCTCAGGCTCTTGAGCCAGATCCTCAGCTGGTGTGAAGCAATGCATCGGCATTTATTTCACTGAATGCTACACCAATTTACAGCAGCTAAGATGCTCTTTGTTCTTGTCATATATATATTTCTACTGTATTGCAGTAAGAGGAAGACAGGCATCATCCAAAGAAACATAGCCAAATATATCAGGAAGTCCAGATAAGCAACTAATTTCCCCTTGATATATGTGCACAGAAACCAAAGTGTAATTTTCCCATATGAGAAAGCTTTGAAGGTCACTCAACATTTAATGCCTCAATGAATGAAGTGTTCAGTACTCTGGTATTACTTATGTTTGGATTTTTTTATCCCCCAGCTGCAGGCACTACAGCCAAATAAGAATAAAATCATAGTGTTATCTCTAATTTATATATCAGATAACACTTAATTGAAATGGCTTGGTGAAAGATGAAATAAAACAGTCTGTTAGCGGGGAGGTTCATACCATTAGAGTTAAAGTTATGTCAGCATTTATGTTTCCCTTATCAATCCTGTTTTGCAGGGGATTGTAACAGCCGTGAAATTCATGTGGGTTGAAAAGGTGTTTAAGGTCTCACAACTTAGCCACAAACTGTGTGCTTAAATTTAAGCACAACTGGTCTACTGGCCTAGTCAGAGCTCCATATTGCCCTGTGGGAAGACTTCGGTTCACATAACCACCACCCCTGCTATTCACAGGTCTAGATAATAGGTCTAGATCCACAGGTCCTGCCGTGAGTGCAGGGGAATGGACTAGATGACCTCTCGAGGTTCCTTCTAGTCCTTCCATGCTACTGTAAGAAAATTCTTGTCATTTTGATACAAAAGGGGGAGCAAATTCCTTTAAAAAAAGAAACCAAAACCAGGTGTAAAGGCAACACAGTGTTTCTATCATAAGCCTCACCCTGTGCTGGAAGGGAATTTCAAACCTGATAATGGAGCCAGCAGGACCATAGCAAGTCGTTTTGTTAGCTATTAGGGAAATGAAGATAGTGTTTATCCATGATTTGGCATATACTTCAAGTTCCTGAATGAAACAAAAAAAAAAAAAAAAAAAAAAACCACCCACGCATTTGGAACTGGGAGTGGATAACCAGTTCATTAAGCCAATATTTCAGTTGAGTTTTTCTGGTTGTTATCCAGAAGGAGCTACTAACAGTAGTCTAGATGAACGACTACTATATCTAGTCTAACTCCATACAAAATTAAGGTATTTTTTAAAGTGCTATTAATTCAGTTCAATAAGGTGAGCTGTCTTGCTTGGGCTTTTATATTTCCAATCTACAAAATGATGTACCATAGGACTTGTATCTATTTGGAGCTTAGTATGTGATTTAGAAAGCTCTGTTGACCATTTTTGAACCTGATTTAAGGCAGCACTCCTCACCGCCTCATTTTTAAGGTCAGATTTCCAGTTGATTTTCAAAAACCAAGAAGCCTGCTGGAGGCATATCCACATGCTAGTACGGGGTCGGCAACGTTTGGCACACGGCTCACCAGGGTAAGGGCCCTGGCAGGCCGGGCCAGTTTTATTTACCTGCTGACACGCAGGTTTGGCCGATCGCGGCCCCCACTGGCTGCGGTTCGCTGTCCTGGGCGAATAGGGGCAGCAAGAAGCGGCGCAGGCGAGCGATGTGCTGGCCGCAGCTTCTCGCCACTCCCATTGGCCCAGGACGGCAAACCGCAGCCAGTGGGGGCCGTGATCGGCCGAACCTGCCATGTCAGCAGGTAAATAAAACTGGCCCGGCCTGCCAGGGTGCTTACCCTGGTGAGTCGCGTGCCGAACGTTGCCGACCCCTGTGCTAATAAATCCACAGAAGTAGCACATACCTGAAAATTTTAAAATCTGGTACCCTATTCTTTTAAGAATCACACTGACTTTAGGAATCCATTTTCTAGCTGTTGGAAGATACAGGAAGCTAGTGCACTATGAGCTCATTTCTAATCAAATTTGCTTATTGTTATTCTTTGTTGCCTCCTGAGTATATCACCAGCAGTTTATCAAGTTTAAAAAAAAATTGCTAAATAAGCAAGGAATAGATCAGTTCCTAGCTACCAGTATTGAACCCTCAAAGGTTCTTTTGTGAAGATGCTGCAAATGTTCCCCCCTCTTCTCCCTCCTCCCCCAAATATTTGTTTCCTGTACATGCTTTCCATGTTTCAAACCAGGTCTAAAGAAATTGAGCTATTCCTGCCCATCCAACTCCCTATCCTCATCCTGTTCTCCACAGATGTGCAGAGCTTGAAATGCTTCCACTGAATTGAGGAGGCCATGCCATGAAAGACTCTGGCTTGTTTCACAAATCATAGAATATCAGGGTTGGAAGGGACCTCAGGAGGTCATCTAGTTCAACCCCCTGCTCAAAGCAGAACCAATCCCCAATTTTTGGCCCAGATCCCTAAATGCCCTCAAGGATTGAACTCATAACCTTGGGTTGAGCAGGCCAATGCTCAAACCACTGAGCTATCCCTCCCCCAATGTACATATGGGAGAAGGGGCAAGGGATGGCTGAAGTAGTTGTGCATAAGCTACAGAAATGGACAATGCACATACCTTCCAGTCCTACCTCAATGCTGTAGATAGATATGATTCAACATAAGAATTAACCTACAGGATTAGACCAGTGACCCATCTAGTCCAGTGCTGTCCCTGATAATAACTATTGATAATAACAATGACCTTCCAATTCTAGGCGATAAATAGATAAATAAATAAATCCTATTACCAAAATACTTCAGAGAAAGGGGCAAGAAATTTTAGTGGAAATACCTTGTCCAGAGAGTACGAGTAAGTCACTTATCCTCTGAAATACAGACAGGAATGCTTAGCCACATCTGGGGAGTACCTTGAAATCTAGCTACAGCTGAACTGATCTCAACTCCCAAACCTTTTGAAGTTCAGCCATTTACTACTGTTCCTCTGCATCATCAAGAGCATGGGAGATATACAATTTGTCCACGTCATTACAATGAACCACTATTAGTTTCCACTTCACCACAACCAACAAGAGGTGAAGCAGAAACATAATTTGTTTATTCAATAACCTTGTACATCTTAGTAGCAGAAAAAAACATTAGAAATTGAAAACATTATACATAGCAGGTGAATAATTTTTACCTCAAAGATGGTTAGCGTTAAATGAAACCTACTTTTACTGCATAATTTTCAATCACAAAAAATATTCTTATGATTTGTCAAAGTAGATGGTGGGAGAGGGAGAGCACTGTCAGAGGGTCTGGAATCTGAAGAAGAGCTGGGTGTAGCTCAAAAACTTGTCGCTTTCACTAACAGAAGTTGGCCCAATAAAAAGGTTTTACCTCAGCCATTGGTCTCTATGTTTTTCCTTTTTATATTTTGACAAATAATTTTCCAAACGATACAAATTCATTAAATACTTTGGTTAACCCAAATCTGCATTTTTCAGTTAAATAATGTTATGGTCAAAAATATTTCATCCAACTCTATTTAACACCATGTTTTTAAGACCTGATCAGAATAGAATTATGCACACATTAAAATACAGGAAGTTAATTTATAAGTATCTTTATCAATCCCAATCCATTACTGGGAAGCATGAAAGGGGACACTTTATATTATAATTTGAGGATCAGTTCATATTCCTTCTCTGTCCTCTGTCAAACACAAACACCCTAGAATCCTATTCAAAGTGAGATCCTGGATATGATCGCTTTTAATGATATTTACTGTCCCTTTCAGCAGCTCAGAGCAGCTTTAGATGAAATGGTCATAAAAAGGCCTGTAGCCAGTCTTGACTAGTGCTCTCAGCAGTGGAGCTGTGCTGGTACTAGACCAATGGTGGGGGAAAGGTTTAAAATTCTCAGTGAAGACTTATCTTCATTAGTTCAGTTGTGATCAAAGTCAAGGTCATCAACTTTACTAGAAAAATATATTTACCATGTAAATTACATTGGGTGCTCAGAAAGTGTATTAGATTTGGTAATATTTTTCTTTCCCCGTCTTTTAAAATAGGGTGCTTTGAGTTGGCACACAAACTGTATTTAGAGGGCCATTCTTCTAACATTTCTTTTAGATCGTAAAATCTCCAGGGTGTGAGCTGTCACTTACTATGTTTATACAGTGGCTAGCAAAATGGGACCCTGACCTAGTTGGGATAACAAGTATCTAGTTTCAGCACTTTCAAACCCTGCTGGAAGTAGGAAATGTAGAGGTGCACAATTATGAAATAAAACATAGTTGTGGAATGGAATGGGGTGGGAAGAAAGCTGTATTTTTTCAGCCCTCAGAAAGTTTGAGTTTAGGGAAAGTTCTTGATGAATCCTTAAATCAAACTGATTCATCCCTTCTTTACCTACATGAGCTTTCATTGGTTGCTACTACATATAAATTCATGGTTGATCAGCTCAGAGAAATTCAGTGAAAGAGAATCCTGGTCTAGCCATTTATACAGAGAGAAGAGGAAGAAAGTGAAAATACACCACAAACCTTCAATCAAGATAATGTTTGAGTTTTCATGAACTTTTTTGGTTCAGGTCCAGTTGTTTGCAATATAGCCTGAAGAGAGGTCCTTATTTATGAGGGGAAGAACTCTCAGTCACCAGTGATTGGAATCCTGTGCAAAGTGGCCTTTTCACTCCCTGCTCATGAATACATCTTTGTTAGACCAAATGAGAGCTGCCTACATAACATCTGCCCATAATGCATGAAACTCACCTTTTGATCTCAGCATCCATTTTGGATGGCTAAAAGACATCTGTGCTTTGAAAGGACATTTCCATGAATTATTATGGCTAGTCTTTGTTCTTTTTCTAACACAGGAAGACAATTTTTAAAAAATGTTTCCTTTTGATTTCCATGTAGGGTACAATGTTTAATACTTTTTGGTATAGAAATAGAGATTCTAATGTATTAGGGATTTTTTTTTATTAGGAGTTTTTTATATGGGAGGCAATGAAGTATGATACAACTTCCAAAACTGTACAGAAAGCAATAATTTATTGTATCCTCTGGGACTTACCAGCTTGTTCTAAATTCATTTTTCCATGTAAAAGGGCTTTTATAAAAAAAAAGATTAAATTCAATGTTTAATTGTTATTCATTTGAATATCAAACAAATTTCATTCTTTGATTTCCCTTAATGCTAGTGTCTAGAGAAAACAAAATCAATTTTACTTTTTTCATTCATGCATCTAAAATAACCTAAGCTTACTGCAGTTTAAAGGATTGGATTATTGGACTGCCTGACAAAGCATATTTTATACATAGTGATTTAACGGAGGTCACCTCCGTTTACTAGAGGTTTAGGACTCAATAGTCCACTAATCCATCTGAATACTTCAGGTGAGGCGAATCAGTTTAGAAATTAAGAAAGATGAATTTAGTACCTTTCTTGATTTCATTCTCCTATCTGTAATTTAGAAGGATTTTAAAGTATAGCCACAATGAACTGTAAACCCTAGAAATTTGAACTCTGGCCAATGGGCTCCGCAGAATTGTTCTGTGAGCCAGGCTATAATTATCTCCCTCATGAGCAAAAAAGATGATCTGAATATATATGAAATGGAGGAGATGGTAGATAGGGATGCGTGTGTTGCAAGCAATGCTTCTCCCTCTTCCTAGGGCTATGCTGGAAGATTGGTGGCTGATAGTGCTGAATGTAATAAAAGTGGGTGTGTGCTGAATTTGCCCTTTTCTTCCAGCCCTTTCCTAAGAAGCTTTAGAGCAAATGAGTATACCTTGTGCTCATGTAGCAAGGTGTTAGTAGAGCTCCTTCCTGTATTCACCTACAAAGCTGGGGCAGTGTAATTGCTGAAAGGGACAGTAAATTAAATGCATCACTGTCACACTCAGAATCAGACTCCTAATAGGATTTTAGAGTGAGTTTTAAGGGACTGACTAGCCAACAAAACAAAAGGGAACATGATCTGACACCCCCCCCCCCTCAAATAGCATTCCAGCTGTCCCTTTTTAAGCATCTCAGTGACTGAGAAAATTCTATTTTAGCAATGGAGAATGGTGGTAGTGCTCTTTGTACAAAAAGAGAAACAAATGCTAAATATTTAGAGTTGCAAGATTTTGGCTGCATCTGTACAATAACAGAAAGGCCAATTTCAAATGTGTCCTGAAACCAGAACCATGGGGCAAGCGCTAACTGCTCCCTCACACTGGTATTTGCAGAGGTTTAGAAACAAGGTTCTGATTTTCTCTTAAATTTAAGGACTGTTTGTAATTGAAGAATGTCAGTGTCACAAGGCAGAGTTTCTCCCCAGCTTCCAAGCATACACGGCCCCATCCAGTCTCCTTCAAAGAAGTTTAAATCCAAACATAAGCAAAATGAACATTCCTCAGCTCACCCAGCCCTTATTCAGCCAGCTTTGCTCTCCACCAGCTCTGGAGATCTTCTGGAACAGCCAATCCACAGCAATCTTCCTGGGCACCTGGCCCCTTGCTCTACAGAAGTTAACATCAGTCTACTGTGGGTCCTTTCCCTATATACAGCTTGCTCCCAATCAATGCTCCTCTACCTGCTGTCTGACAGACGTTTATAACCCCAGGTGTAATGCTTCCCCCCCCCCCCCCATAATTGACTAATTGGGACCACCAGCTCTGACACAAGGGAGCTGGGCCTGGTTTACTCACAGGCACCAGATACCCTGTGACAGTCAAACACTAAAAGAGGACAGAGGGAAAATAAATGCAGTGATGCTCATGAAACATAATTTACAACCAATATGAATGGAAAATTCCATGTATTACTTACAGGAGCACTGACAAGTAATTTAGGCCCACAATTTGTTCTTAGTTTAATTAAATACAGTCTCCTAGCATACCAGGAATGTCCAATTCCACATTTGAACAGTATAAGCTATACATTTTAACCACCCTGGTGCTTGAAGGAACATTCCATTTAAAAGTGCAGCATGCATGCCCTTTCATCAGTGAGAGGGTTAACTGTAGGTGCAGACTGTAGCCATTAATCATCAAGATCCCCCAATCCAAGAACATTTCTAAGTAAACTTTTGCAGAGGGACTTGAAAAAACAAATGCATGATATGCCCAGGGTAAAGTTACTGATGCCACCCTTATTTCTTTAACCTTCTGGGTAATATACTAGAAGTCGTATACTGCAGATAATTGGCAATGATAATTAATTGTTGATGTTTTCTGAAAAGCAGATTCCTAGAAAACCTGTAACAGTTTTAAAGGCATTTATTCCAAAATTTTATTATTTTATGTACAAAAACCTTTTTAAACACAAACATATTAGTCTCTGAGCATCTTACAAAAAATGGAATGCCCCTACAGAAGAGGCGCTCTCCTCTCTCCCTCCCATGCAGCATATAGAAGGGTCAGATTCCAAGGGGTTCCACTCACCACCTTTTAGTGAACCAGCTTTGAGATTGCACATGGCATCTTAGTGTCTTCATTAGTGGTCTCTCATAGATGTTAAAAAATAATGTTGACAGGATTAAGCATTGTGGTATGTCAGGTTAAAGCCCCTAAGAATAGGTCAAAGATGTGTCCAGCTGTCAAGTTCCTCCATAGGATACATGGGAGAATCTGACAGTCACCATAGAATTTAGCAGAAACTGTACTATGCCGGGGTATAAAAGTCCCCAAACACTATACATTCAATTTAGGAATTCCCTCCAGCTCTGACAGCCCTTGACAAACTCTGATGTAATCTGTATACCACCATGAGTTCTGCATTGGCTCTCACCAGGGAATCTCATGGTAAATGGATGCACTTGATTTTTTTTTCTGGGAATGGGCTTCTATTATATACGAGGTCAGATTCAAAATATATGCCAGTTTTCTTCCACTGCCTCCTCTAGGCTCATGTAGCACTGAGTAAACAGTCAGGAATAGCTGTGCAAGCACAAGTCTAGCTGAGTCATTCAGCCAGGTTTCAATAACATAGGCAAGGGCAAGAATTTCACCAAGCATCAGGTCATGAATGATGAAAAATTTGGTGATCTCACATTTTGCATTTCTCACACAAGTAGCAGAAGACACTAGTGCCACATTGCTAGCATATAGTAGAAGTTGAAACCTTTGTCTCAAAAATAAAACCGCACAGAATATGCCCCTTTCTGAATCTATGTCCTTCCACAAAGATCTAGTCTCTTGCACTTACACACACAAACATTTTGCTGAAGTAGACCACCATGTTCTTTCTGTTCGTGGGATCTGTGGAATTTTTCAGGGTACTTTCCCAGTGGGTCATATGGTTTAACAAACATGGTATTGGTTCCAGTCCCCAACCTATGAGTACATGAATGTGAGCAATTTACATCTGTAAGGAAGAAACTGTATTTAAGTTGCTCTCTGCAAACTTGAGTTAGTCTCTGCTAAAATTAGATAACTAAAAATGAAGAAAAGCAAGATTGTAAATCAGAATTATGTGACTTGTGAATTATGAGAAGTTCTGATATTTTGTGAAGCACTGGAGCTAGAAAAAATACTTTCAAGTGTTGTTTTTCCACTGTCTTTGAAATATAGTAATTTACAATATATCTTACCTTAAAAAAAGTCACTGTCCCTTAGACCAGGCAAAATACAGAGCATTTACCAGATGCTTCTAGAATCCCAAACATCCTGGACCAGTCTGTCCAAGAGTGTGAGAATGTATTGAATCACAAGAAGTGAACTGATGAGTGTGTAACACTGAATTTTAAAATTGAGATGTCATGACATTGACATTTGGTCTGCTAATCTACAGTACATGTTTCCAATGTTTTAAAATTAAATAAAAGAAGGAAAATGGAACACCCCGCCTTACACCAAGAGATTGAATTAATTAGACAGTTGCCTGTCAATTTCCCTAATGGCAAAGGGAAAGTGCAATTATCTTTCTGTTCCACATTTTAGAACTATAATTTGTAGCAAAAATGTTTGATGTACTGAAGACCCTATTATTGTAAAATATACTTTGATTATAGTGAAGCATAGCAATACATACACACACACACACACACACAGGTCCAATCCTACAAACCCTAACCATCCATCATCAGTCTCTAAGCTATAGTATGATAATTCCCTTTAAATTAAATAACTCTCCTATTCCCCCATTTCTTGTAGCCAGCAGGTGGAAGAAAATAGGTGAGTGGCTTGGGTTGGCTGAACTGATCCAGATAAAAGAGGAACTGGCCTGAACCTTTGTTAAAAATACAAAGTCAACTTTTTCAGCAGTTTTGTAAAAGTTTAGTTAATTTTTTTTGTTATTTTTACTTTCAGATACTTCTCCTTGTCCTCATTGAGGTGGGAAGAAGTTCATTAATACAATGAGAAAAGCAATGCTCACTGAACTAGTCCAATTGGCTCTAGTCTCCCTCCACTCTGCCTCCCACTTCAATATATGAATAATTGCCATTGACTTGGGGGTGAATAGGACTCCAAAAGCCTGGCAAGACAGCCTTATTTTACAGACCCATAAGATTCAGAAAAGGATATTTTGGGTGTTTTAAAAACTTAGTTTTTTGTTCACCCATCTCCAGTTCCGATATGATATTAATTAAATCGAGTTCTCACTCACAACACATTCCTTATGAAGAAGACAGCTATGTTGTATTAGAATGGAATGCGATGGATAGATATAAAATATGAAAGTCAGTGGCTGACAGAAGCATGTTCTCCTTTCCATGTCTTTTGTACAGCATGTAAAATACTTGAATGTGTAAACTGAGTTAATTCTGGTGGACTTCAAGTGGACTTTTATCTTGAAAAGCCCTAAGTGTTTGGTCCTGCCTATAAATTGTGGAGTCTGGCACTTCTCATATTCTATTACCTTCAATTCTGATGAAATCATAAGCTTCTTTGTATATGTTTTTATGCATGAACTGTGTTCATGGACAATATCTTCATGGGTTCTGACACAAACCTGTCGCTAAAGATTTTTCAGTGTTAGCACTTCTGTTGCATTATGGACACTGGTTTGAACACAGCAAATTCATGCTTTTCCTCTTCCATAAGATATAAAGTTACCACCAAGAATACATATGGTTCCTGTTTGCTACAGACCTATTGAGTGCTCTTGAGTGCTCTTTTCATTTAGTTCATACCTCTCAACTTCACAACAGGTGTTTGGGAAAAAGATGACAATTTATAATTAAATACATTAAACAGCCAGTTCTGTTCCCATCTAAGTAACTGTACTAGTTCCAATGGGGCAGTCTGATGTAAGTGAGAGCAGAATTGGCTCAATATGCTTTATTAATTTATTTAAACTTGCCATCTTTATTCTGATTAAACATATTGGGCCAAATTCTGCTCTCATTTACACTGGTGCAGTTCCATTAATTCCCCTGGGGCAACACAGTTGAAAATAAGAGTAGAATGTGCCAGCAGGAATTAAAGAAACGATCACAACTAGAGATGGTGGAAAAGTTTGTCAGAATTTCTGACTAATGTGGTTTGCACTGTTGCTGTAGCTGTGTTAGTCCCAGAATATTAGAGACCAGCTGGCTGAGGTAATATCTTTTATTGGACCAATGTCTGTTGGTGAATGAGATGAGCTTTCGAGCCACGCAGAGCTCTTCTTCAGGTCTACCTGAAGATGTTGACTAACTTTTTGCAAAAAACATCCATTTTCATCAAAATGATTCAAAATTGCTGACATTTCTGTTTTTGTAATAAAAGACTGAGAATGTTCAGTTTTAATTTCCCCCCTATTAAAAACTGAACAATTTAAAAGAAAAATATAGAGGAACATATGTATTTTGGTTTTGTCAAGATTTTTATAATGGGGGGGGCAATAGATTCCATACCAGCTAGAAATGCAAGCATATTTTCCCCTTTAAAATATAATATGATGCTTACATTAGTTCTTAATACTGACTTGATAGCACACAAATTAAAGGGAAAGGAAAGCAGAGGAAGAGCCATCAAAACACAGGGCACAAGGAAAGAGCTTCCTTGTCACCTGCCTCCTGGAGTCATCTAAGTTTCAACAATTGCTGTCTGTTTAAGAATCATGGGAAAGGGCAAGTAGGAATGGCATGGTCATGGCATAAGTAAAGAGTAATAGCAGAAGAGGCCAGAACACAGGCTGCCATTAGAGCATTAGTATCAGAGATATGGCAAAGGAACAGAAGAGGCCAAAGCAAATGCTGTAATCATGGTAGAAGCAGCAGAGTAGGTAATGACAGCTACTGCACTCACAGCATAGCTAATGGTTCAGTCCTGCTAGGGAAAACACAGACAGGAGCCACGTAGAGCATCAGTCGGGGCACGGGCAGATACTGCCATCGCAGCAAGAACAGGAACAGCAATAGAGGCAGAGGGAAATGCATCAGTCATGCCAAAAGTATCAGCCGTGACATAAGCTCTAGTACATAGTACATCTCCTCTTTCCCCTACTAACTATAGCTAGTGGAACCATGAGAGAACTTTCCTGCTTTTTGATCAATAAAATCATTCCAAAAATCTACCTGTCAGCCAGTCTCCAGTATCATCTTTTGTCCTGATCTTTCAGCTACAGCAAAATCACTTATTCAGTTTATTAGTAGCTTCTGTTTACTTATGGAATGATCACTGATCAACTGCATAGAGTCTGAAGTCAGCCTGAGCCTCTGCATTAACACCTACAAGTATTAGCTATTTTAGGTCAAAGTGCCTAGCCTAGACTTGATAAGAACCTGAATTTGTAAGCCAATGGGCAAGGCCAGAAATTACATAAGGGCTCCTACTGCAACTCTGGAAAGAAATTGAGAAAGCTGTTTGTTCATGACTTACTGCTGCTGTTGCTGAAAAGACATTAGTGCAGAACAGAGTGTCTGAAGAAAACTTATTTTCACCTTGGGCACTGCTAATTAGTCTTCCAAGTAGTTATCTCTATCTCAGCAGTGATAGTAATAATACTTAGCTTAAGTTACATATAACTTTAATTACTAGCAGTAATTCAACAAGTGCATATTTGCAACAAGAGCACATCATATGTAAAAGAAACCAGAAGGACCAAGGCTGACATATATCATTACAGAGGGCAGCCAATAATATGCCCAATCTCTACTAACAGTCATATACTGAATCAGCATGAAGACTTAAGAAAAAGGTGGCACTGTAGTAAGCAAACTAAGCCCCAAACAAAAAAACAAACAAAAACCCTCATCAAGAGCCTGATCCAAAGCCCATTGAAGTCAATGGGAGTCTTTCAAGTGACTTCAATTACTTTGGATCAGGCACAAAGGGGGGAAGTTCTTATAAACTTTGTATTTCATATTATTGGAAAAATGTGACTTCTCCTCCTATAGACTTGAGGTGCAGTAAAATATGAACTGTCCTTGTAATAGAAAAGCTTTCACACCAAGTACTTACAAAAGAGAACTGCCACAGATAGGATATCTTCCATAGTTGTTTTCAGTGTTGTTGTAGCCATGTTGGTCCCAGGATATTAGAAAGACATGGGTGATACACAGGGCCGGCTCCAGGCACCAGCCGAGCAAGCTCGTGCTTGGGGCGGCAGATTCTACGGGGCAGCATTCCGCCCAATCCTAGGGCAGCACGACCGCTTTTGTTTTGTTTTGTTTTTTGTTTTGTTCGCCAATCTGGCCGCCCTGTAGGGGTCGGCAGCGCGGAGGAGGGGAGTGCCCTGCTGGGAGCGGGCTGCGTGCTCCGTCTGCCCCAGCCGGTGCCAGGTCTATAGCAAGTCTGGCAGGGCAGCCCGCGTCCTTCCCTCCCTGCCGACCAGAGCGGTGCGGAGCCCTCCCAGCAGGTGGCGCGGCGGTCGGAGCCACGTGGTGAGCGCCCTGCTGAAGCCCTGGCTGCCCACCTTCTCTCTCTCCTCCCACTACCTCCCCCGCTAACCGGGGCACGTCTGCAGCGCAGGGAGTCCTCCTGCACCCTGGCTCCAGCCACCCCGCAGGTTTTTTTTTTTTGCTTGGGGTGGCAGAAAAGCCAGAGCCGGTCCTGGTGATACATTATCTTTTATTGGACCAACTCCTGTTGGTGAAAGACACAAACTTTTGAGCTACACAGAGTTCTTCTTCAGGTACTCAGAGTTTCACAGCTAAGTACAAGACGGAACAGATTGGACGACCTAAATTCCCTCGCAGATTTCCACCATAACTTCACCAGCCACTCTACAGACAACTATACACAAAAGAAACCCATAGATCACCACACCTACCTTCACAGATCCAGTAACCACCCCAAATACACTAAAAAACTTGTTATCTACAGCCTGGCCCTCAGGTAGCACAGTATGCTCCAAGGAGAAAGTCTGGGATACACACCTTAACACACTTAAAACTGGATTCACCAAACAAGGACACTCCAGAGAAATAGATCAGATCACATGATGGAACAGGATACTCAAATACCCTGAGAGTATTCACAAAGAAAAATGATAAGACAAAAACACCATATCACCTGTGAGTGAACACTTTTCACAAAACAATCACTCTATATCTGACCTCTCAGTTCTCATCCTCAAAGAAAACCTGCACAAACACCTTCAAAGATGTGCCTGTGAGCATAAGTTCATAATTTGCCTAAAACCAAAAAATCTTAGTCCAAATAAAGACACTGGACATTTAGCTTATTACAACAATGTGTAACCCACTAACCCTCTTTTTTGTCCTATGATTGTAGGGGTGCTAATGGGTCACTTTACCTTGAATGGCCCCTTAGAATATATGTTAACTACTTAGGATAAACAATCTGTTCCACCTTTTATTTACCTGTAGCAGTCTGAATACCTTTCCTAGGCCTGAAAAATTCTTCATAGCTCAAAAGCTTGTCTCTTTCACCAGCAGAAGTTGGTCCAGTAAAATATATTATTTCACCCACCATTTCCCTCTAAAAATAGGATAGGTATTTAGAAATTTTGTCACCCTTTTTAGAGTACTAAAAGGAGGAGGTCTCCTAGCCAGCAAACCTGAATCTTTAGCCTGGTTCGTTGACTATTAACCTGAACATGTAATTTTATTGTAACTTTGCCTAAAATAAAAAGAAAAAACAAAACTATAACCACGTAATATTACTACAAATATATGGGTGCTCCAGTAGACCAACCCATTTATCATCCAAATGATAAACATTTTGAAGCTATTCATATAAGAAAATTACAACTACAATTGGGACTCCATATTTGACTTTCTGGCTAAAAGGATAAATGTATTAAATATAAACATTAATGTTTAAGCTATAAGAATTTGTGAAATGCCCTTTCTCTCCTTGAGTTCATTAAGCCTTTAGAGAAACTTTAAAAGCTCATTAGTTTATTTCAGGTTGGGTTTCCCACCACTGAATTTCAAACAGCAAGAAATGAAATTTAATGATTTTACAGGACATGACCTCTGTTTCACCTACAGTATCTTGAAATGGTGATATACTTCATTATGACCTGAACTTCATCATCTGTTTATTTTCCAAAACCAAACCTTCAAAACCTAAATTACCCATATTTACTTTCCATCTTTAAATAGTTATTTTTTTTCCTTTTTCTTGTTCAGATATAACGTGTAGACATAACCTTGCAAGTTTTCACATGTTTTTTTTAGATCATACTATTAAAGACAATAAAAGCATGCCACATATTAACTTTGTCCCGGAAACAAGAGTATTTTACTCTATGGGGTTCAATTAAGAGTTATTCTGAAACCAATCTATTTGATAAGCAATAGGACATTCCCTTTGTTTGATGACCCTACTCACTTACTATTGGAAACCCTGAATTTATGCTAGCATTATCATAATATATCATACTCAGATTAGACAAGAGTGAAGAAATTTGGCTCTCTTCATGTACGTCCACAAATTATGGCTTTCAGAAACTTGAACATCTCCCTGATTTACCAGAAGATACTACTAGGTTGTTCATCAGTGTTAGAAAGTAGATAATGTTTTCACCCCTCAGCTCATAGACAGCCAAGAAGCAACATGCTGATCCTTTCCCCAAAACTCACTGCTTCAGGGATTTTGTAATAGAATTGCCTTCTGCAGGTTTTATTGCTTCCCAGTTGTTTGATGTTGTCCTTTGACAGGTAGTTTTTTTTATTTTATTTTGAAGGTGTTTAAAAGTATCTAAAGGTATCAAGATATATTAAATCCAAGCTGAAATTTGACTAAAGAATCATCAGTATTGCGGTATTCTGATGATCCAATAGTCTAATGAAAAAACAGCAGTCAACATATTTCCCACGTATTTAGCATAGGTTCTTTGATATAGCAATTTCTCCTTTTACATAGAAACATTGTCAAACAGTCAAGCAGGCTCAGGAGCTGTGGTACAACCCTACCCAAGTGTCATGCCTAGGACATAGGCAGTCTGACATAGTGGTCAGACCAGAAGTCAGGCTAGGTCTAATGCCAAGAGGTCAGAGTCCAAGACAAGCCAGAGGTCAAACCAAGAATGAGTCATCAGAAGGCAGGGAAGGCCAGGTTACTAGTAGATTAGGGTCAAGCACTGGGTTACAGACAGCAACCAAATAGCAAGGTCAAGAACAAACTAGGGTCAGAAGTCAGATTCTATGGTTCCCTAGGGGTTCATGTTGGTACATGGTATACACCTCAGAAGGGTTAAAAACTTGACAAACATTGAAAAACATAAGCTTGGGGCTGTGAAACAACTATACATTTCCCAGGGGCAGATAAGTGAATGGATATGAGGGTCATTAAGGACCCCTCATCCCCACTGCTGCCTTTGAGCTCTGCACTCTCTCCCTCCTCCAACTTAGATGACAGATAACTGCATAAAAGAAAACAAGAAAAATGTACAACACGTGGAATGCAGTGACTTGACTCACTGAAGAAGTCAGTGTCCTATATAGATCAAAACCAAGAAATACAGGTAACTTAGATTGCAAAAAAATTGTTCTATGGTATCAGGGTGGGGTGCCATGATATGATTATTACTGAGATACAAGGGAATAACTATTGAAAAAAGAATACACTAAATATAGGGCACCCACTTCCTCCCCCCCTCTTCATAGATGTGGGGGGAGAAATCATACTCTGAGAAGGGCTTGGAGGGGAGGCTGGACATTCACAGAATTCAACTCCATTCCCTTCCTGTCATGTTTCTAAAGGAGCTCTTCTGCTGCATGGAAACAGTGAGGAAAGAGCAGAATCTGACTATAGCCGGAGTGAGAGATCAAAGCCCAGACAGCTGGTTTGACCATGGCTCACCCTTCTTCCTCCATCCACAATGCCCACTCCCTGAACAGAAGCTCTTTTTTGTGAGAGATCCATGCCCCCCACCCCCATTGCTCCATCAGGGATAGATATTGCTCCCTCCTTGCCTCCCAAACCTCCCCTTTCTCTGCTAAGTACCTCAGAGGGGGTTCTTCTCCAGTCTGCCTTCCCATTCCCCCATATTAATGCAGGGCTTGAGGTTGCCTTCAAGAGACTACCTCTACCCCACAGTGGCAGCTACTATACTTGTCAACCCTGTCCACCTTGAACTGCTGCTAGAAAGGAGTCTGGAGGTGCGTGGGATATACTCAGATATAAGAAAGGGACTTAATCTTGGCTTGGAGTCAGGAACACCCAGGGAGCCCCCAATTACTAAATTTTCATTAGGTCAGTATTGGGAAAATAGAGACCCTAACTCTCTCTTTTTTAGAAAAGTAAAGAGTGGCACTTGAGTCAAATGCTAGTACTAAATACTAGTGTTGACTGGTCTTTTAGTGGTTGATACAAAGTCTGTTGGAGACAATGGAAAGACTCCCATTGATTTCAATGGGCTTTGGACCAGGCACTGGATGAATGCACAAACATTTAAAAAGGAATTCTGATTATTATGTGTAGCCTCATTACACTCTTATATGTCAGATATTGGCATATGTTCCGTGTGTTTATATTCTGATCTAGTCTGATTAGTTAGGGCCAATTTTTTTTTTTAAAGTACATACAAAAGTGCATCCCTGGTTTTCCATGTACCTTCACATTAGCTTGCAAACACCATACAAGATCCCAACCCAGAAAAGCACTTAAGCACTTATGTTGTCTCATTGGAGTTAATAGGGTTATTCATATGCATAAAATTAAACCCAGTTTTTTTTTTCCCCAAGGACCTTATCCTAAGCTCATTGAAATGACTGTGGGTCTATGTATCTCCATGGGCTCTGACTGAGTCGCAGAGCTACTAATTAACCATCAGTGTACAGTTGCCTAATTTGTCCATGCAATTATAGGGTCACTTTTGCCCTTGCATCTATTTAACATGGGTCTGGACTGCTGCCACTAATTTTTGTTAGTCAAAGGAGGCCATTGCTCTCATAAAATATGCATAATTAATGGACAAAAGCATGTTTATTTAAACTTCACTTTAACTTTGTTTCTTTGCTATAAGACCAAGGAACTCAAATATGTTTTGAAGCCGTTTAGGCACCACTAACCTTTTAATAATCAAATAACTGTTTCAATCATGGCAGGTTCATTTTTGCTTTCCATATTCAGTACTTGATCACTCAACCCCACCCATCATGTTTACCAAACTATTTTAAATCCAGATTTCAAAAATCCCTGAAATTCATATTCTTTAAAATTGCCTGAATTCAAATATAAAATATCTCTGAACAGTTGTTAGCATCAAGTATGAAATCAACGAACGCCAATAAAAAAATCTGTACTTTATTTCCACTACACAAGATCTTGACTATTAGATCTCCTACATGAGATCTTGAACAGAATCACAATATTATAATCTACACCATAACGGTTGACAAAACTAGCGCTTCAGACCACTTAGCGCCATAATTTTTCTGAAAAAAACTGTTGCACCTCATTACTATAAGTAATTATTTATTTACTTGTACACAACTCACAATTACAAATGCTTGAGAAGCCAAGGTCTCTGTCACAAAGGGCTTGGAGCATAATGTTAAAATGAAAATACTGAGGATTTTGAACAGGAAGCTTTGGATGCCTAAGAAAGAAATGAGTGTTATACAGAGAGTTGAAGGAGAAGAGTGAAGGCAAGAGGGAGAGTGTACTAGACTTAGGGATTGATGTAAATAAAGGCACGAAGTCAAGCATAAGAGAAGGAATAATAAGGAGAAAATTAGCTAATTATAGGATATAAAAGGAGGGTGTAAAAGAAGAAATAAATGCTGACTCATAGGTAGGGCTTTTCCATAGGCTTTAAGGTAAAGATGTGAAAACTAGACCTGAAGCAGAAAACGCATCTGATGAACATAATGGAGCCATCTGCTTTTTTTCAGACATGAGTCATTTAGAAGCCTTCCAAGTATTATTTTCAAGTGATGCCAATTAGAATATTAGCACATTGTGTGTGGGAGATAAACACCTGTGCACAATTTTTTAAAGAGGTTTAATACCTCATGTTGACTAACCATAGAGATGATAAATCAGTATGAAAATACAATACCCAGCAACATGAGCGAGTGGGGGCTGCTTTTCCTTAGCATGCAAAAAAAGAGATCTAGGGTAAGTGGCTATTAAAAACAGGACGTACTCTGGATTTGTGCAGGTTTTTGTCTTTTACTGGGTGTAATTTTTGTGGAAAAGTCCTTTCCTTGTTCTGCACCAGGACTTTGGAACCACTGAAGTAGAGACAACCCCTGAAATATTTACTATGGGTTCCACATGAAAACCATTGCATAACAGAACACTTTAATATTGAACATATCCAATAAACCGACTTATTCTTTAATACTCAACCTTACCACAGTGTATGATTTAATTAACAACTCCAAGTAAGCCTTCTTCATTACACTGTGCACTGTGGTTAAGCCTCTGGTATTATCTTCATTTGCTGACTAGCTAGTCTGTATATTGCGAATTAATTTCTGGGGCTTTGGGTTGTTTTGTGCATAAAATGGTGCTTTTGTGAGGCTAGACTCATTAATAGATGAGTGTAGAATCCACTATTCATGGATTATTTGTGGGTGATGCAAATGTTAACCCTCTCTTTACATAAGATTTGCAATTCTCTTGGGGTGGGCTGAGAGAATGCTGACCGGAGGCCGCACCTTAGCAACCAGAACTGAAATGGAGAGATCTCCAGCCCCTATTTTATTGTGTGCATATTAGGCTAGGTTCTGAATTCTGAGTATACTCCAGTTGTATATTTTATACCAGTGTAGATATCAGAATCCGTCCCTTTTGTGCATTCTAGGTTGGCGCCCATTTTGGTGTTAATTCAGGTTATTTCCATCTCTACACATTATGACTCTAGCACTATAAAAAACTTATGCATGTGATTAAGTATGACTAGTCCCATTGACTTCATTGAGATTACACACTTGCCCAAAGTTAAACATGTGTATAAGTTTAGTGAGGTAAACTTCAGGGAAGAAAAAAAGTCCTTTCTGTCACTCATTTCTCTCAGATGCAGTTTCCTTCACTCCCTGAGAAGAAACTGCCAAGGAAACTGGTATACTTTTTCCCTGCTTCTCCCCTCAGCTGTGTAACTTGTGTTTTCCTACATCATGGTTTTCACTACGTCAACCCATCCACTTTTGATTCCATTCAACTCTGTTTCAATTCTGCAGAACTTGGATCACATGAACTGAACACTGAAGTTTGGTTGATAGGGAGTGGCAGCGAATCAAGCCCTGTGGGTTAACTTGAGCCTCCATTAGGAACACCTAAAGTCCATTGACCCAGGACACCTCCCCTCCTTTTTATTATATTTAGAGGGTAAGACAGCTTCCTCCATCATTTCCACTGGACTTTCAGAGAATGTGAAGTTGCCATTCCCCACACATTTGGCTCCTCAGGGGACCACTTAGTAGGAGTATAGCTGTGCAAATAACCAATTTTTTTTATTTGCTGGGACTTCAAAAGCATTGGAAAAGAATCATTCTGAGGCAAACAGAAAATGATTTTTTTTAATTTTTGGCAAGTCAGTGTTGAAAAAATGTTTTGGGCCAAAACAAAATGTCATTTCAATTCTGAGCATTTAAAATAAATTGAAGGCAATTTAAAAATGAAAAGACGTTTTGAACCAAAATAATAAAAACATTTTTAAAGGACATAAGAAAAACATTTCAACTTTTTTAAAAAATTATTTTTTCACACAAAAAATCCAATGAAACCAAAAAATTCCCAAAACATTTTGGTATAGTCAAATCTGTCTCACATAGAGAACTTATACCTAAAGAAGTTTTTCTTCTTCTTTTTTTTAAAATATATTATTATTATTATTGGTAGTTCTTCCTGTTTCCTGTTATAAATCAGTGTTGTTCTTTCATTTGTTGTAAAAATTAAAGAAATAGGATGAAGTTGCTGAGATACTGTTAAAGGGCCTGATCCAGTCCCAGAAAAACTCCTATTAATGTCACTGGACATTGCATGAGGCTTAGAGGCCTGAATTGGTTTGTTGTCCATGAAGTGTCTAAGAATGAAGTGAGCTCAAGAAAAAGACTGACTGAAGAAGACCTTAAAGTTGGTGATGCCAGGAGGTTTCCATTAGTTTAGATGGAGAATGTGTGCATGGATAATAAACAAACTGATGATGATGATGACAATGATGAAGAGGCACAAGGTAAAGAGTGAAGAAAAAAAATTGTTGAAGACACTAAATAATTCTGAAAGTTTTGACAAGGCACGTCTCCAAAGCCTGGGCAAGAAAGGCAGAAGCATTAGCAACTTGCAAATCCGTGAAACTTATTCTGAAGAAAAGTTGTTGTTGTTTTTTTTTTAAGAAGAAAGGAAAAATTGAAGAAAGAATGACCCATTTTATTTACTTCCCAGTCATAGGTGTGTCAGCATCAGTGATCTCCTAAACTTCTGTATAGAAGATGCCTCGAAATGACAGCATTAGTACATTCGCTAAGAGCATCTAATAATGACTTTCTGAGCATTTAATGTGGTTCTTATAGCATTATAATAACAGGACAATTATCCTAACCTGCAATGTAACAGGGGAGTCCCTGCTGGTAATTTGTTTCACCAGTTGCAGCTACCCCCCACCTTGGTGCCCTGAGGAGCACTGATCTGTAGGTTACTGATTGTTTCCACTGAGTATAATCATAAATCAGATTTGAAAACAAGGACAGAGCTTGATGTGATTTAAATGAGACTCATTAAAAAAAGAGAGATAATTAAACGGTTTTACAACAATGTTAAAAGAGAACTTAAAAACAATAAGGTGATCATTTCTGATGTATTTTGCAGAGAGCCCTAATCCACAATACAGCTGTGTATTGTAATACATAGTGCATATAAAGCTAATACCGTGCATTTTGATAACTTGCTAATTGAAGGATTCCTTCATCCTTTAAGAATATATATTGCACCTTAATGTGATATGCATCATTAAATAACAGGTGCCTGGAGGACAAGTTGCTTAACAGCAACATATTTTTAATGTTGTCTAACTCTTAAGTAAGAAAACCTATACCATCTTAATGTAACCAAAGCTTCTATTTTGTAAAATAGTCTTTCAACAGATGTTACAAATTGTTTATTCGTGCACATAATAATATTTTAACTCTAAACACAAATTCAGCCAACCAGATGACTGGATTCTTTCAATGTGTCTTAACCTATATATTTTTTTTGCAATGTGGATGTTTCATGCTGTTACACTAATCATTCTGAGATTGCTTCATTTTAACTGTTGGGTTGTTCCATTTTAAGGTTAAGCCAAATCCTGCTTCAGTTATTCAAATGAATGGCTCCATCAAAGGCAATGGGACTACTCATGTGAGTAAGATGAAAAAGATTTGTCCAAAAGGGAGACAAAATACACTTAGTTTGAATAACATAAGTTTGATTGTATGCATTTTTCTTTCATACATTTTATGCATTATACAAATTGTGCCTGATTTATTATAATTCATCATAAAATATATTAATGATAAAGAAGGATATAATATTGTATGAACTGATCAAGGGTCCTACTGACCAACTCCTACATGAAAATAATATGATCAAAATCATAAATATATAATAACAAATGAACATTGATTGCTTTGACTTCTGTGCTATAATCTGATTGAATTATGATTCCCCTGCACAAACTATGGAAGTGAAAGCATGCTTCCTACTTCTGTTATAATGAAAAAAATATGCAATATAACAAAGAAAGGGAAGTGAGAAACTTGGGTTGCAGACAGTTTTTGACCTCTGTAGTAGAAATGTTTGACAATTGGTCCTTTCATTTCAAAAAGTGAAAACTTATTCTAGAAGCAGAATTTTATGTGTAGAAAATCATTTCAATATTAGATAATTTTAATTATACCATTATGCTTCATGTAAAAGATATTAGAACTGGTTGACATTTTTCTGATGGAACAAGTTTCCAATGGAATAGTTCTTTCCAAATTGAAACTCTATGGGAATGTTTTGATTTGGATTAAATTTTTGTTTAGTAAAATGAAACCAAGTGTTTTGATAAGGTTGAATATTCTATTTTAACCTTGTCATAATGGAATGATTTAATACTATAATATAAAATAAAAAAAGTCAAGCTTAAAATTGAAATGTCTCATTCATCAAAACAAAACATTTCAATGGACCAGAAATGAGGGTTTTCCCCCAAAAAATTAAAATATGTTTAATGAGACATTTAAATTATTTTGTTTGTTTTGCTCCAAATCACAGTGAAAAGAAATTTTAAAATGTTGGAAATTCCCAAGGAACAGAAATTCAGCATTTCAACTATATGTAGTAGGTATATATGGCAGGTAAAATGTCCACTGAATATTGGGGTTTTGATGCTATAAAGATCACTCACACTCAGTGCTCATGGGATTTTTGGAGTTATGTGATATAATGTCCCAAGAGGAAGAATTTGGGTTATCATGAAAAGGAAGGAAGCTTTAAAAGAGAGCATGTACAGGAATTAAGAGGGCATCCCTGTAGAGTGACTTCCTTTTCAGCAACTCAACTTCTAGTGCTGACATGCCCACTATAAACATTTCTTCAGATGAGCCATATACCTTTGATTAACCTGGACTTGTATGCCTCCAAAGGGCCGGGGAAGGAGAGAGCACAAAGAATACAGAGATACCACTGCTTCTACCATCTGTAACTTCCAACTGGATTTACTGTGGAAATACACGCAGGCCCACCTGCAGCATAGCAGAAGGAGCAGTTGCCCTTGTCCACTAGTCCTCACGACCATGGCAGAACCTTAGTCACATGCAGTTGGATCAGAGCAGAGAGGCCTGTAGGATATAATACACAGGAGAGCCTTTGCTCTTGCCTTTCCATCTCTTTGGGATCTTTTCTGACACATTGTGTTCATCTCTGCAGTGCATAGCAAAGAGGCACATATGGTGTCTTTTAGTATTTTTCTTCCATTGAACTGTTGGTTTGCTTTGGAATTGGAATGCCTGCATAACTGGATGATTATGATGGAAATTCTACATTTTCTTCCTTAGAGGGCCTCATTACCAGGCAAGTACGCTCACAAGAAGGATTGGTGTCAGCACTGTGTTGTTAAGATTGGATGCTCAATTTGTAAATCAATAACTATAAACTAAACTATTCTGTACTTGTCCCTAAGCTTTCAAATTGCACTGGAACTTTTGAAAAAAATAATCTGAAATCCCAGATTTTAGGAGTAAAAACTAATCTGTTATAAAATGTTTGTCTCCTTAACCTATGGTCCGTCCAAAATGGAGATACATACATTTGAAGGGAGAATTACATTTAGCTATTTATTCAAAAGATAATGCCAGGGGCATGCTTCTTGCTCCCATTCTCTGGTTCTTTGCATTAAAAATGAATGCTCTCTCACTGCAGGGGCTGTGGGGATAAATCAGAGGAATGAATTCAATATTATACATAAACAGATTCCTAATCTCCAGTTGGAGAGTGGCTCCCTGTCTGGAAGGGAACTAAAGCAAGCTAAAACTTTAATGCACACATGCTGGTGTCATTCAGTAAAGTGCAGGTGGGAGCTGCCTCACTAAGAATAATAGAAGTACTGAAGTTCATAAGTCATATTTAATCAAAATTAAGGCTAGTGTATGCTGTTAGCATGCAGGACACCTGACAGATGGATCTCAAAGTTTAAATTATTATTGTTTCATTTTTAGAGAGAGATAGGTTAAAGTGCATTAAGCATAACAAAAACAGTATTATGCATTAGGGTGATCTATCCAACAGACACCAACCATGAACATGTTAACCTCATGCTGGTGTCTTCAAAAGACAGAGTCCATGAGAGATCTATGGAAATGAGCATACCAAATGTAGCTGTATATGATGATAAAACCACCAGTTGATTAGAATATAAAGCTTCCTCATTTTTAACAGTTTTTAATGTATTGGCTTTAATAAATATAAAACAGAAAAGGACTCGATGGAAAGCATGTGCACAGATTAACAAGAGTAGCATATAGTTTTAATTATGACAAATGCTATTTTATGTAATTGAATGAAATTATGTATATTTAGTCATAAATGTCAATAAAAGAAAAAAGAATGTATATAACTGAATGACTGCAATATACAGTAGTTTGGAAATAGTCATAGATAATTGGTCCTCTTATTGTTACATTTAGTCTATCCAGTAATTTTTATAGAGAAAGTGGTTTATACTAAAATAACTATTTTAAAATTTACCTTTTTGAATTATTTTAAATAATGACTAGACTTCTATAAATCTAAGATGATTTTGTCTTGTAGTTTTAAATATCTATCTTGGTTAATTAATTATATGACCCCAATTACTATAATATCTGAGTACCTAATGATTTAATATATTTATTCTCACAACCCACTTGTGAGGAGAAGTATTTTCCCCATTTTACAAACAGGGAACTAAAACACAGAGAGATTGAGTGTCTTGCCCAGGGGTGAAAGCAACTTAAAGGACTTACCGGTATGCCGGAGTCCTAAGCGGGGGCATGGCCTCAACAGGAAGAAGCGGGGCCTTTCAAGATTTAAAGGCCCTGGGGCTCTGGCTATGGCTGGGAGCCCCAGGGCCTTTAAATCACCCCAGAGCTACCAGCTGCAGAGGCGGCTGGGAGCTTGGGGCGAATTAAAGGGCCGGGGGCTCCAGTCACTGCAGAGCTCCAGGCCCTTTAAATCACTGTGGGAGCCCAGCTGCTGGAGCTCCGGCGGGAATTTAAAGGGACCGGGGCTCCCTGCAGCGGCCGGAGCACCGGGTCCTTTAAATCCCCGCTCGAACCCTGCTGCCGGTGCTCCAGCGGGGATTTAAAAGGCCCAGGGCTCCCCACAATGGCTGGAGCCCTGGGCCCTTTAAATCACTGCCGTGGAAGCTGGTCCAGTCCAGCATGGCGTACTGGATTACTTTCACCTCTGGTCTTGCCCAAAGTCACACAGGTAGTCTGTAGTAGAGCTGGGAACTGAATCCAGGTCTTTGTCTAGTGTCCTAGCCACTGGACCATTCTCCTTCTCATCATGTCAACTCAATCTAATTTCCTTCTTTAACAGGGTAACCAGAGGAGTGGATGGGGAAAGCATTAGATGTGATATATCTGGAATTTAGTAAGGCTTTTGATAGTATCACATGAGATTCTCATAAGCTAGGGAACATGGTCTAGACAAAATTACTATCAGGTGATGCAAATCTTGTTGAAAGAGCATTCTCAAAGAAGATTTATCAATGGGTCACTGTCAAACTGGGAGGATGTATTTAATGGTGACCCCCAAAGATCTGTCCTCAGTCCAATACTATTCACTATTTTCATTAATGACTCAGTGATGGTGTGGAGTGAATACTTATAATATTTGCAGATTACACAAAGCTGGGAGGGGTTACAAGCACTTTCGAGGACATAATGATCTCGATAAGTTGGAGAACGGGTCTGAATTCAACAAGATGAAATTTAATAAAGTCAAGTTCAAAGAACTTCATTAGGAAAGAAAAATCAAATGCACAGCTACAGATTGGGGAATAATTGGCAAGGTAGTCATACTGCTGAAAAGGATCAGAGAATTTTAGTGGTTCACAAATTGAATATGGGTCAACAATGTGACGCAGCTGCCAAAAAGGCTAAAGTGGGGTATATTGACAGGAGTGTTACATGTAAGACACAGGAGGCAATTGTCTCAGATTACATGGCACTGATGAGGCCAATTGTGGGTGCCACACTTTAGGAAAGATGTGAACAAATTGGAGAAAAATCCAGAGGAGAGCACCAAAAATGATAAAAGGTTCATAAAATCTGACCTATGAGGAAAGGTAAAAAAAAAAAAACTGGATATATTTAGTCTTGAGGATGAAGACTGAGGGAGGACCCAATAACAGTCGTCAAATATATCAAAGGTTATTATAAAGAGAACAAGTATCAGAGGGGTAGCCGTGTTAGTCTGAATCTGTAAAAAGCAACAGAGGGTCCTGTGGCACCTTTAAGACTAACAGAAGTATTGGGAGCATAAGCTTTCGTGGGTAAGAACCTCACTTCTTCAGATGCAAGTAATGGAAATTTCCAGAGGCAGGTATAAATCAGTATAGAGATAACGAGGTTAGTTCAATCAGGGAGGGTGAGGTGCTCTGCTAGCAGTTGAGGTATGAACACCAAGGGAGGAGAAACTGCTTCTGTAGTTGGATAGCCATTCACAGTCTTTGTTTAATCCTGATCTGATCAACCTCATGAAGAAACTTGCACAAATACAGACAGATATCATCTTCCTTTCCAAATGCAAACGGATGGACATCATACCAAATGGACTGAAGGTGAAAAATCCATTGCTATCTACATACTGCACAGACCACAGTGAGAGATTATGCCATACACTATCAAAGAAACTGAGGAACCACCTGATCAGCATCCTATTCAGCAAACAGAAAAACATCAAGAAAGAGCTCTCCAACCTGGAGACTTTCATAAATAACCAACCCTTCACACAAATGGACCTTACTAAAATAAGACAGGAGATCTACATTACACACTTCACCTCTCTACAAAGGAAAAAGGACCGTAAACTGTCTAAAATCCTACCTGCCACATGGGGCCCCAACAGCTCACAACTCACCCAGCAATATCGTCAATTTATCCAGCTACACACTCAACCCAGCAGAAGAGTCTGTCCTATCTCGGGGACTCTCTTTTTGCCCCAGCACCCCCATGAACATGATACAGTTCTGCGGTGATCTGAAAGCCTACTTTCGCCGCCTCCGACTCAAAGAATACTTTCAGGATAACACTGAACAGCGCACTGATACACAGATACCCTCCCACCAACAACACAGGAAGAAGAACTCCACATGGACTCCTCCTGAGGGTCGAAATGACAGTCTGGACCTATACATAGAATGCTTCCACCAATGTGCACAGGCAGAAATTGTGGAAAAACAACATCGCTTGCCTCATAACCTAAGTCGTGCAGAACGCAATGCTATCCAAAGCCTCAGAAACCACCCTGACATTATCATCAAAGAGGCTGATAAAGGAGGTGCTGTTGTCATCATGAACAGGTCTGACTACCAGAAGGAGGCTGCCAGACAACTCTCCAATACCAAATTCTACAGGCCACTTTCCTCAGATCCCACTGAGGAATACACTAAGAAACTGCACCATCTACTCAGGACACTCCCTACACTAACACAGGAACAAATCAACACACCCTTAGAGCCCCGACCGGGGTTATTCTATCTACTACCCAAGATCCACAAACCTGGAAATCCTGGACGTCCCATCATCTCGGGCATTGGCACTCTCACTGAAGGACTGTCTGGATATGTGGACTCCCTCCTCAGACCCTACGCCACCTGCACTCCCAGCTATCTCCGTGACACCACTGATTTCCTGAGAAAACTACAATGCATTTGTGACCTCCCAGAAAACACCATCCTAGCCACCATGGATGTAGAAGCTCTCTACACAAACATCCCACACACAGATGGAATACAAGCTGTCAGGAACAGTATCCCTGATGATGACACAGCACAACTTGTTGCTGAGCTCTGTGACTTTATCCTCACGCACAATTATTTCAAATTTGGTGACAATATATACCTCCAGACCAGTGGCACCGTTATGGGCTACCCGGATGGCCCCACAATATGCCAACATTTTTATGGCTGACCTGGAACAATGCTTCCTCAGCTCTCGTCCACTCACACCCCTTCTCTACCTATGCTACATTGATGACATCTTCATCATCTGGACCCATGGGAAGGAGACCCTGGAAGAATTCTGCCATGATTTCAACAGCTTCCACCCCACCATCAACCTCAGCCTGGACCAATCTACATGGGAGGTCCACTTCCTAGACACCACAGTACAAATAAGCGATGGACACGTTAACATCACCCTATACCAAAAACCCACCGACCGCTACGCCTACCTTCATGCCTCCAGCTTCCACCCTGGACACACCACACAATCCATCGTCTACAGCCAAGCGCTGAGGTACAACCACATCTGCTCCAACCCCTCAGACAGAGACCAACACCTACAAGATCTTCACCAAGCATTCTCAAAACTACGATACCCACACAAGGAAATAAAGAAACAAATCAACAAAGCCAGACGTGTACCCAGAAACCTTCTGCTACAAGACAGGCCCAAAAAAGAAACCAACAGAACTCCACTGGCCATCACCTACAGTCCTCAGCTTAAACCTCTCCAACGCATCATCAGTGATCTACAACCCATCCTGGACAATGATCCCTCACTTTCACAGATCTTGGGAGGCAGGCCAGTCCTCGCCCACAGACAACCCGCCAACCTTAAGCATATTCTCACCAGCAACCACGCACCGCACCATAACAAACCTCGATGCCAACTCTGCCCACATATCTTCACCAGCAACACCATCACAGAACCTAACCAGATCAGCTACATCATCACCGGCTCATTCACCTGCATGTCCACCAATGTTATATATGTCATCATGTGCCAGCAGTGCCCCTCTGCTATGTACATTGGCCAAACTGGACAGTCACTACGCAAGAGGATAAATGGACACAAGTCAGATATCAGGAATGGCAATATACAAAAACCTGTAGGAGAACACTTCAACCTCCCTGGCCACACAATAGCAGATGTAAAGGTAGCCATCCTACAGCAAAAACACGTCAGGACAAGACTCCAAAGAGAAACTGCTGAGTTCCAGTTCATTTGCAAATTTGACACCATCAGATCAGGATTAAACAAAGACTGTGAATGGCTATCCAACTACAGAAGCAGTTTCTCCTCCCTTGGTGTTCACACCTCAACTGCTAGCAGAGCACCTCACCCTCCCTGATTGAACTAACCTCGTTATCTCCATACTGATTTATATCTGCCTCTGGAAATTTCCATTACTTGCATCTGAAGAAGTGAGGTTCTTACCCACAAAAGCTTATGCTCCCAATACTTCATAAAGAGAACAGTGACGGATTGTTCTCGGTGTCCATTGAGAGTAGGATATGAAATAATCAGCTTAGTCTGCAGCAAGGGAGATTTATGTTGGATATTAGGAAAATATTTCTAACTATAATGGTAGTTAAACACTGGAACAAGTTACCTAGAGAGATTGTGGAGGTTTTTAAGAACAGGTTAGACCACTGGTGGGCAACCTGCAGCCCATCAGGGTAATCTGCTGGCAGGCCACAAGACAGTTTGTTTACATTGACCAGCTGCAGGCACGGCCACCCGCAGCTCCCAGTGGCCACGGTTCATCGTTCCTGGCCCATGGGAGCTGCAGGAAGTGGCACAAGCCGCAGGGACGTCCTGGTCACCACTTCCCACAGCTCCCATTGGCTGGGAATGGCAAACCGTGGCCACTGGGAGCTGCGGGTGGCCGTGCCTGTAGATGGTTAATGTAAACAAACAGTCTAATGGCCTACCAGCGGATTACCCTGACAGGCTGCATGCGGCCCATGGGCCGCAGAATGCCCACCACTGAGTTAGACAAACACCCATCAGGGATAGTCTAGGTATACTTAATCCTGCCTAAGCACAGGGGAATGACCTGGAAAACCCCTTGAGGTCCCTTCCAGCCCTACATTTCTATGATTCTATGTAATGAAGGTCCTCTCATGGATCAGAAGGCCAAGTCTATATAAGGGTTCAAGAAAGAACAAGATAAATTCATGGAGGATAGGTCTATCTGGCTATTAGCCAGGATGAGCTGGGATGCAAAACCATGCTCTGAAGTCCCTAGCCTCTGTTTGCCAGAAGCTGGAAACGGATCACTTGATGTTTACTGGTTCTGTTCATTCCCTCGGCAGCATCTGGCATTGGCCACTGTCAGAAGACAGGATACTGGACTAGATGGACCATTGGTCTGACCCAGTATGGCCTTTCTTATGTAATGCAGTATACCATATAATTAAAGATACAATTTAGTCATCGAGGTCACAGATTCCATCACTTTACCAGACCTCCATGACTTTTACTTCAGCTGTCAGAAGTGGGACCAGAGCTGTGCGTGCCTGCCTGCTTCCCTCACCCATAACAATTTTATATTCAACAACAAACACTTTGTCCAAACCGTGGGAACAGCCATGGGTACTAATACGGCTCCCCAATATGCCAACCTTTTTCTTGAAGAAGAAATTCTGGACAAATGCACCACAAAACCAAAGATATACCTGAGATACATTAATGATATTTTCATCCTCTGGACAGACATCTTAAACTCTCTCAGATTTCCACCACAAATTAAACCACCACTACCAGTCCATTAATCTCTCTCTGGAACACTCCCACATGAGCATCAACTTCCTAGACATCACAATCAGCTTCAACAATGTAACCCTACAGACAACCATATACAAAAAAACTGACAGACCGCCACACCTACCTTCACAGATCCAGTAACTAATCCAAACACACCAAGAAATCTGTTATCTACCACCAGGCACTCAGATACCACAGAATATACTCCAAGGAGAAAGTCAGAGATATACACCTTAACACACTCAAAACTGCTTTCACATCATGGAACGGGCCACTCAAATACCCCAAGAGAACCAGATTCAATAAAGAAATAAAACCCTTTCTGACCACACACCCCTAATTGTCATCTAGCACCCCACACTGTAACCCATATGGGGTATCATCAAACAACAACTACAACCCATATTTGACGGGGACCCTATCCTGAAAGAAATCTTTCCTGAATCCCCATTTCTGGGCTTCCAACAACCTCCCCAACCTCTCCAAACTCATCATCAGAAGCAAGCTCCCTAAAGAGCAGGACACACCAACTCAAAGTGGCACCAGATCCTGCTAGAACAGATGCAAAACCTGCAGGAATATCTCCACTGCTACAATGATTGACACACCTCACAACACACTTTTAAAGATCCATGTGTCCTACACATGCCTATCACAGCATGTGGTATACCTCAGCCAGTGTACTAAATGCCCCCCACAACAATTATGTGGGTGAAACCAGAAAATCACTAGACTCTCGAATGAATTCACATAGGACACTAAAAATCATTGACTGAACAGAGACACTGGATTTATGGCCTATTACAACACTAACCCCCCTACTTGCCCTATGATCAGGGCCGGCTCCAGGGTTTTTGCCGCCCCAAGCGGTGGGGAAAAAAAAAGAAGCCGCGATCACGATCATTGGCACTTTGGTGGCAGCTCCACCGCGCCGCTTTCTTCGGCAGCACTTTGGCAGCAGGTCCCTCCCGCCGAGAGAGACTGAGGGACCTGCGGCCGAATTGCTGCTGAAGAGCCGAACATGCCGCCCCTTCCTGTTGGCCACCCCAAGCACCTCCTTGCTGCGCTGGTACCTGGAGCCGGCCCTGCCTATGACTGCAGAGATGTAAATGGGCCACTCTACCTTGAATAGTTCCTTATCATATGTGCTAACTATTTATGCTAAACAATCTGTTCCACCTTGCATTTAGGTATGATGCTCGGAGTACCTTTTCTCAGACCTGAAGAAGAGATTTATGTGGCTCAAAAGCTTGTCTTTCTTACCTGCAGAAGTTGGTCAAATATATTACCTCAAATTTATTACCTTGGATTATTTTGTCTGTGCATTCTCAAGCATGCAGCACAAATATGACTAGATCTTTAATCAGCTAGTTTTCTTTTATAACATGCTATTTCAAATTAAGCTTGTTTCAGATGTTTTTCTACTTCATGTAGCATTTTCCATCTTCTTAATTAAACATTACAAATTAACTGACTTTATTTGTTCCAACATACACTATAACTTGAACTATTCATTTTATCTGACACTATGAACACATTTGATTATTTCTATCACCTGTGGCTCTCGTAAGTAATTAATCATCACTTAATTCATCTTATTTTAATCCTGGAGATATTACTATGCAAAATCTGGGATTACATTTTCCTATTAGTGGGATTTTCTTTTAAGAGCTAAAATGCATCATTTCAGGGCATCACTATTTAAAGTTATCTCTAAACAGTTTTAAATCTCCCTCGAGTTGTTCTGAAGACAGTTTAATGAATTCTCATTTATGTTAATTATATTAATTATTGTACATGAGAATTGGTTTTGTCTGTAGCATCTTAAGAATCGGAAGATCAGATGAGACTGTAAACTCAGACATTTGCCTCTGCAAATGCAACACATTGTTTTTTAAAAAGCCCTCAGGTAATTCCACTTGTGGAAGCTAGAATCAACAAGGCAGAGGTTTTATTGATGGAACCATTTTAACATTTCTTGTGGGAATGTCAGACTCTGTAGCTCTGTTGAAACAGAATGCCACTTACAATTTAAGAAAAAATTACTGTAGAATGAATAATAGCTACTCAAACCACATGTTATCTATTTCTGCAATTAGCGGAGAAATCCTGTTGCAGCACTCATTTAAAGCTTCAGTTTTATTGCCACAGGAAAGTAACAATGCATCTTAGCTGCACTTGGCAGCACCACTGTGCTGTAGTTAAGGGCTTGTCAGGCTGACTGTTATAAAGCTTTATTTTGAAACTACAGTATTGTAACTCCTGGTTGCAAATTTTCTCCATACAAACCTCTGTATTGAAAATTTCTGCCTGGATAGAAATCTCTTTTCATAAAGTATAATTGGTTAAAAGAGATTGAACTTTTAAGAGCCTATAACTTAAAAGTACTGTTGTTTTTATGAAGGGATTAATTAATAGTCTGTGGGCACTTGATACTGCATGATGTAAAGGGTAACCGACAATAACATCTTAGTTTGCAAAAATGCAGTGACTCAGATCATACCCCAACAAAGCCATATACAGAGATGACCCTACCTGCACAGATTTCTCATCTACCAGTCCTTTGATAGCACCGTTTTCTTTTCTCCAGGCCCTGTGCAGAGATCTCTCAGTGGCTATAGTGTCTGAATTTAGGGAGGGGAGTAGGCGGTAGGTGCCTAGAAGAACACGTCCTCTCCCCACCTCTCCTAAAGACATTCCCAGGAAAAAGTAATACAACCCCAGGCATCTACCCAAGGGCATCTTGAAGTCAGAAGACCTGCTACCATGGCTGTGTTGGAGCTATTCTGTGAAGGGGAGCTGCCAGTATGTAGGCACTGTGCTTCCATGCAGATGCTCCTGGCTTTCTGTGCATTCTTGAGAATGTGCTAGTTTGGAAGCCTTGCATTATTTATTTTTTTATTGTATTGCAATAGCACCTACAGTCCTCAAACAAGACTAGAGCCCTATTGTGCTAGGCACTGCTCAAACACATATTTAGGGACATGTCTAAATGGCAAGATACCGTGCAGCTAGCTAGGGTGTCAAGCTACAGTGCACTAGCATGCTGTAGATTCATACACTCTCTTGCCGCACAGTAACTTGTCCAAAGAGTCAATCCCTGTACTGAAGAGCTTACAATCTGAATAGACAAGACTGATAAAAAGCATGTGTGTGGGAGGGGAAACAAACACAGAAGGGTGAAATTACTAGCCCAAGATCCCACAGCAGGTCACTGGCAAAGCCAGGAATAGAGCTCCTAACTACAGTGCCCTTATCCAATAAATCACACAGATTCTCTTTTGTAGGGAACAGACCCTGCTCCCCTACAGGACAATGTGAAGGGAAACAAAATGAGGAGACTCTCAAGGATATTTCCTCCCCAGTTACTTCCTATTGTGGGTTGTACCATGAGTTAGCACAACTTAATTGAGCAATTACCACAAAGTAATGTCTATAACATATGTAGTTATAGTATAAGTTGATTTCCATTGTAATTTACAAACAATAACAAGTACACAGTTACTAGAGTTCACAACACTGAGCAATACTGAACACAGGCACTGTGTAGCAGATCTGCTGACTCACCGGCACAGCAACTCCTGCTGGTCATTGGGGAATTAGCTCTCTCAGCCCTGGAGTGCCCTCTATGTGCCGGTGTCTTGCCCTCTGTTACCTACCCCTCTGCAGTCCCTTTATCTCCACCATGTATAGGCCCCACATCCCTCCCGGACCACAGTGCCCCTTACCTTGGAGTGCTGCCCCTCACCCAGGGAACCCCACTCCCCTGAGTCCACCTCACCTCAGTGACCCACTGCCAGTCCTCATCTAGCCCCTTTACTCAGGGGCAAACCGCAGTCTGCAATGGCCACTCGTCATTGGCTAGGGGGTTGGACCTGCTGCCTTTCCCTGCAGCTACAGTACCTCCTTAGTCTTTCCTGTCAGGCCTCAGCCTGGAAGGTCACCAAGCCTGAGCTCCCCAGCTCAGCTTGCCCCTTCCCCAGCACTGCACTGCACTGCACTGTTGAAGTTACCTGTGCTCCCAGGCAGCCCAGTCCTTCCCACCCCAAGGCTGGAGTGATACTGCCTGCCTCCTAGCTTACAGCCCTCTTTATACCAGGCCCAGATTGGCTGCTACCTGCCTTCCCCTGATTGGCTCCTTGGGACAGCCCTTTCCCAGAACTGGCTTTAACCCCTTTCAAACCGGAACAGGGTAACCACCCCACTACACGCTGGCTTCCAACTTTCCATGGGAATGCTCAACCCCCACTCAGCCCCAGGCCCCGCCCACATTACACCCCTTTCCCCGTCCCCACCCCATCCCTTCCCACCCCTATCATGTTAACTTCAATACAGGTCTGCAGTAAATGGCACACTATAAATGGCACCTGTTAGTTTGGCTTCTGAGAAGCACTACCTTATAAAGCCCAGTAAAGCATTAAATAAAACATTATGCCCATAAAACATCAGTGCCCTTGAATCTCAATCCTGAAAAAATTAAGCTTGCTCTGCCCTCATAGCACAAAGGGAAGCTGAGTCTCAGGAGGCATTCACCTGAAGGGGAAATCCAGGCAGTAATAGGACATTCAGTTAAAGCATCCTAATAACCTTAACTTTTCCTTGTAGTAATGTACTGAGAAAACCATAACCATCCTTAACAAACAACTTAATCTTGGAAGTGACCACAGAACTTAGAATGTCTTACTCCTCATGATACAATTACGGTGCTGATTCCAGCTGTGTTTACACCATCCATATAAAAAATGTACTTTATAAATTCCTGATTAGACAAAGAGCATTCAGAGAACAGCTTTTCCTCACTCTTCATTAAGGATGAAATCCAGAGTATTCATGTTCACTTCTGGTAGAGTGTGGGATGGTTGAAGCAGTAAAATCCATTTTCGTTGACCAAGAACTAAGGTTCTGGAATACTATATAACCCCCTCTCCCTCTGCTTCTCTCTGTTTCCCTCTTCTGATAATATTTCAGCCTGTGAATTAGAATAGTGGCTGTAGCCCTCTGCACAAGTTGCATGGCTATTGAGGCCACTGGATCCATGTAAATGTGAAACCACAGCTCCTTTTTAGCATCCTTCCAACACATCCCCAATGTGGCCTTTTGCACTGACACACAGGAGAATGGGAAGCACTCCCTGTGCAACTATTTAGCAGGCATAACCCTCCCACCCCCCAATATAGTGATTTAATGGTGTGAAGAAGAGCCTGGTGCCAGCGCTAAAGACTGGAGCCATTCTACCCTTTGAATCCATGTGCCATCAGTATTAGCACATGCCAAGTGCATGTACATATGACAACCTCCTTTGCATCCTTTGCACAGTTCATAATATTGTAGCACTTTCCTAAAATGAGCACGGCTGAGTGTGGTGACAGTCACACTTGCTATCAGCTATGTATGCATAAAACCAAATATAACACCCAATACTCATTTTTAATACTCCATCTACATGCTGTACAAGTACAGTGTCCTTTCTGAATTTACGATGAGCACAACCATTGACTGCACACATGTTATGAAAAAAAACTGTTGAAGGGGAGATGGGAGGCTGATGGTGGCAGGGTTACTTTATTAATACAGTGTCTTTTCTAAATTCAAAATATCTTTAAAAGCTCTGTGATATAAGCTCCCTGACATGCACACCTTGTGAAGTCAATAAGAAAGGAAAAAAGAAGAAATGATAGGAAGATGGCACAACTACAGGGCCAAAATTATTATTTGAGTGCCTTACTTGTTCATAATTTCAAATATTGGGATTTATTATACCTTTGTGGAAGCAGAGAAAGAACTGACAGGAAGGGGATTGCAATGCATGACAGTTCTTTCTCTGCTTCCACACCTTCAACCATAACTCCTTAATATCCTGAATTTCGAATGGTATGTGGTGGTGGTGATGGGGTTTGGGGTTTTGTATTTATAATTTTCCTGTGAGTTTTTGGTTTTACTTTCAAATAGTTGATGTATACTGTCAATCTCAAGTTCAGAATTTTTGTCTGGGGATAAAAACAAAACAAAGAGTGGATGCGAGGCTGTTCTCAGTTGCGGCAGATGACAGAACAAGAAGCAATGGTGTCAAGTTGCAGTGGGGGATATTAGGAAAAACTATTTCACTAGGAGGGTGGTGAAGTACTGGAATGGGTTACCTCGGGAGGTGGTGGAATCTCCATCCTTAAAGGTTTTTAAGGCCCAGCTTGACAAAGCCCTGGCTTTGACGATTTAGTTGGGGTTGGTCCTGCTTTGAGCAGGGGATTGGACTAGATGACCTCCTGAAGTCTCTTCCAACCCTAATCTTCTATAATTCTATGATATTCCAATAGTACTAAAAGATGTTTCCTCTTTTTCCTCAATAAGGGCCCCTATTTATTGTATAGTTTTCAAAGGTATGCTCTAGTGCACTAAATTATATGTACTGTGTACATGAAAAACTGCTTTTCTTTCTTGGTGCTTTCTCCAGTTGAGAACTGAAAGCACAGTATCTTCAGTGTGACTGAATCTTGGCACAGAGCCATCCACTTAAATGTTCAGTTTACATACCATGGATCACAAAGCACCCTCTGATCAGTGCAGAATGGGGTCCAGCCTCATGGACCTGATGATTTGTACACTCTTGCTCCAAGACCAATAAGAAGTCAGGCCTTAACTGAATTCTGTTTCCTTGCTAAACATTGTTTAAATTAGATAATCTCAAGAATCACTTTTTGGTATAGGGGGAGATTTGTCTTTCAATGGGACCTGTCTCTTAAATCCTATAGGGGCTTTTGAAAAATCTCCCCCCACAATTATCTAAGCTGACTAGAATCCTCCAGAATAATGTAATAAAACACATACTGTAAAATATGCAGATTAGTAGATCATTCCTGACCATAAAGTACAATCACATTATTCATGTCAAAAACAGATGTATGGACATATTTTATGTATACTTCTTTATTTAAAAAAAAACATTGAATGGTAATGAAAGGTTGATCTCAAGGCTAGATCCATTCTCACTGACTATTTTAAACAGAAGTATTATAATAGAATGGTAGCCAGTGTATCTTGGCTGCCTGTCCCTTCCGCATGACCAGTTACCTATTATCTTTGGAGACTTATTTTGCATGTTAATGGCCTTCCTTTCTCTCTCTAAATTAAGTGTTTGTAGACATGCCAAATAGTTGATCTACTAAGCATCCTATATACAACATAATTCTCTCCATAGGTAGCAATCTTGTTTGAGACACTAATATAATCATGTTAAGACTTAAATCCCCCATTAGTCCCCCCATCTGAGCATATGTTTCCCCAAAATGCTACTGGCGCTCCCTAATAAAGTTACATGCAGGACATTTAATAGCAAATTGAACAGTTGTAAAAGCTGATGAGGAAACATTTGTTTCTAAATGTTGCTTTCCCTGTATAGTGCACTGTAATAGATACACAAAACCCTTGTCTCCCTGAGAAGCAGCACTGAGCAGAGACCCCCTGTCAATATTGTACACAAATGAACACTCAAGGGAAAAGTTTGTTTTATCCTCCTTCTGTCTTCCTAATTTTGCCACCATCCAAAACCAAGCTGAATGAAAGAAGAGATGGAGTAAGCAAAACAACTGATGAAGAGAACAAAGAAAAGAAGAGGGAGAAGCATCCAGAGGAAGAGTTGATACAAAGCACTCAACAACTCTGCTAAAATCCGTAGGTGTCTGTTTCACTGGTCCAACAACAGGTGTTATATAGGGTGAATGTGTAGGTCTGTACAGTATATATCCAGCTTCAGTTTTAAGTAAGATTTTTTACCATGCTCATCACCATACTATCTGGTGCACTCTATTTTAACTCAGCTCCTCCTCTCAGCTGCACAATGCACACGGTCGGAGTTAAGTGAATTTGAAGTAACAATGTGACATCTTTAAGCAAATGGATGTTGTACAGCATTAAGCCCTGATGTTGAGAAGTGCCTGTGGTGCACACTGTATTCGCCCTGGGGACTTAGTAGACAGGGCATATGGAAACACAGGCCTTGGAAGAGAACCTCAAAGTGCTGTATTTCTCTTTGCATTAGACAAGGATTGACAGGAGAGCTGGGCAACATTTTTTGGACAAAATTTTTTTCATCAAAAAATGCAGATTCAGGTTCTCCAAAATATTTTGCAAATTCTTATCAGTACCATCCTCACTCACACACACAAAAACCAGAAAATTTGAAATATTTCATTTTGATTTTTTTCATAATGAAATGTTTTGATTTCTCAATTCAGACCAATGTTTCATTTTGAATTTTACTTCTATTTTATTTTTCAAAAAGGTTAAAACAAGGAAACAAAACATTTCAGGCCATACAGAATGTTTTGTTCCACTCAAAACAATTCGTTGGACTTTTTCAGTTCACCAAAATGAAATTATTAGATTTTTCATTTTGGCCAGTGTGCAATGACTAGGAGTGGGTGGTCAGGCCTATTGGTCAGAGCCTGAGTCAGGCCTAGTAGTCAGAGCCAGAGACAGCATCAGGTGCCAGGCACAGGAGCAGAGACCTGGAGTAACGTAAGGCAGGAATGGGGAGCAGACAGGAGTCTGCGTTAGGAGGACAGGAACCAGGAGCAGGCAGGAATGCAGGGTTCAGAAGTCACATAAGCAGCAGAGGTACATAGTAGCAGTGAGCATTACTTCCTGGTTTATATAGTGCTCCTCAGGCAAATTGGGGGTGCTGGATGTTTCCTGCAATTGGGAGCTTTGGGGGAAACAAAGCTATGAGCTAGCACGTCACTGATTCCCTTCTCTTGTTACTCAGATGAGCTGCTGAATGGAGGTCATGGCCTAAGCACTGCCTGTGGGTCAGGGTTCAAGGCCCACAGTCCCATACACAGTGAACCAAAAAATCAGTTATTCCTATAGCCCTGGTTCTCAGACATCTGGCTCTAGCTTAAATTGCCACCTTGCTTTTCCACTCTATCAGGGCATGTGTGCTACATCTCAAGCTAAAGTCAGCTGGCCAGACCATAAACAAGCATAAGCAAGGGCAAGATAACTACAACTACAAGCTGCCAATGTAAGTCCATTAACTGTCATTTTATTCTACATGTCCTCTTCCTTTTACAGGCACTGAAAATTGGAGGGCACACAATGAAGAGTGGATATATTTGTGAGTGTGTTTATTCCTTTTAAACATTGTCAAAGATAATACTTAATAATCCGTGTTGTTGGATATGATTTTGTTTGTGAATCCTGCTCTTAGATTTGTACATAGTTCTGGTAGCTTGATACAAGAGATGCCACAGGAGCATAATATTCCAATGAGATTGATGCCCAGTGTCTAGGATAGGAACCTTGTTTTGTTCTGAAAAAACAGGAAGCACTAACCATTTCTATAGTACATTGTGGATACATGAATCCATACTATTCATGCTCTCTGCATTAGTTTGGTAGGTACAATTAATGACCAGTGGAAAACACTGCTAACAAAAAAAGCATTGTCCCTTGATAATAACCATAGTTACTGTGGTGATCTTCTTAGTATTTCTGTTTTGTGGTGTCTTGGCCTCCGAGAGACCTTATAAGGTGTGTTTCTCGCTGTCATCATGTCTCCTCCTACCTTCTGTTCATTCTGCTTTTCCAGAACAAGGGAGAAGGATGTACAGCAGGCTGTGCCTTCCAGTTGTGGACATTTTTGGGTGCTACCTCAGCCAACATGCTCACTTTTTGTGCAGATTCAGAAAATCAGGATCCAACTTTGTTTTCTTTTACTAGATTCCATCTCTGTATGTCGTTTTCCCTTTTCTAAGACTCTGCACCCAACTCTGTAAGGTTCAGATGGTCTCTTTCTCTCAAAAATACACACACACACACACACACTTTTAAGAAACTTCATTTGAAGGACACCATATAAAGTAAACTATATTGCACGATATGAGAACACACTATTCTTGTGAGACATAGAACTAAAATCCTGTCCATGGAAGATACATTCCTGGTACAGGATTTCCTCCTCATTTTCCCAGAGCAGTCATGGACTGAGGAAAGCTGTCTTATCTCTCTTGATTTTGTCCTTTGTATATTGTGTTAGCTAAATCTTCCCTCATGACAGCCACAGGGAAATCTCAGACTGAAATTTTGTGCCCCATTGAAATACATTCTGGTTATGCCCTGTAATCCTACATTATAATACTTATCTCCTTCACCACCTTTGGGATGTACAGATTTACTGTATCTTCAAAGTCCCAAACCAAAAAAAAATAATATAATCCCATAAACAAACATTTGAAGAACAAAAAAGACTAGTTTTGGACTTGAAGGAATACTACTAAGCTAATCATTTGCCCTGCAGATGTGCCCATCGTTTAGTGCTTGCAAAAACTTCCTATTTTATGTGCTTTTATTTAATGTCAGATGAACCCAATGAAGGGAATTGACAGGCAGATTCAGTTCCAAAGCAGGCTTGTTTCATAGCCTGCAACTTCAAATTATTTCCAGGCTTTTTCATATGTCAACCTTTGTAAACGTGTGTAGCGATAACAGCAAATATCAGAGTTTTGACTGAGCTAGGATTGCAGCTCTCAGCCCAGCTCCTTGAAATGTTCATGTTTATGCTACATAAATAATGTATGTTCTGTATTTTTTTTTTAATTTGTTTAATGCCTGGCAATGTGTGAAGCAGTGAGAGAGAAAGGGCTTTCTGCCACACATTGGCATATATTATTAGTGCTTTAAAAATTAAAGATTAACAGAATGTATTTGACAAAACTGGGTCACGGGTAATTTCAGGGAGCACTAGGTTCTTTCAACCTGTTTTGTCCATTTCAACTTTCACATAATGTTCCTAGTTCAAATTTAGACATTTAAAATTTTGTACACATGTTTAATATGACATATTGCAAGAAATAACAGAAGTGATGGGTCAAATATTGTAGACATATAGCTTTCTCTTTCTTTTCTTATTTAGCTCATTTGTGTAGTTTCAACCAGCAACATCCATTTAAGTGGGGCGGGGGGAGATTGTTGTTGTTTGTTTGTGTGTGTGTGAGAATCGGCCCAGGCACAAAGTAGGAGAGCTCATATATTGAAAGGCCAAAGGCTGAAGTCAGAAGAAAGATTCCTATTGGCTTCAATGGGCTTTGGGAATTCAAAATCCTGACAGGTGCCGAAGATTTGACACAAAAACATTTGCATTGGTTGTGCAGCTGTTACGAACACAAAAAGCAGTATCAGCACAAATCATACATCAAATTTGGCAAAGTATGAGATCCCAAGTGGGGACCAAAATAAAAAAGTGTCCAGTGGGTTTTTTTTAATGCCAGTGTAAATTTTCTGTAGATGAAGAGTTCCAGGTTTGAAACCTGTACAATCGTCTGGTTTACTAAATTATATTATCTATATTAACTACAATACAAGTAGAATTTATAATCTAATGGTCACACATGCATACCCACTGTTATTTCAGATTATCTGTACCTGACCCAAACTTTCCATTGGGAAACTAGACTGTATTTGTGCAATGGAGAATCATTCCATATTGTGATGCATTATCTTGTTAAACACTCAGCAATACATTCCTAGAGAAGCTTGACTTGAAGCTTTGAGTTCTAATACCTCTGCTGTTCACATAGGAATACGAGTTTAACTTTCTTTGAGTTTATTCAGCTTCTGCACTATGACTTATAAGCAAAACTACTGTCCCTAGAAATAAACAAAAATAAAATATGGCGTTAGCATATAAGCCTGTTTTTCAGCGTAAAATAAAATTTTGGGTTTAACAATTTGATACTCTTATATCTTATACTAATACACCTTTACCCCGATATAACGCGACCTGATATAACACAAATTTGGATATAACGCGGTAAAGCAGTGCTCTGGGGGGGTGGGCCTGCGCACTCCGGTGGATTAAAGCAAGTTCGATATAATGCGGTTTCACCTATGATGCGGTAAGATTTTTTGGCTCCCGAGGACAGCGTTATATTGAGGTAGAGGTGTATGTGTAAACAAAGACACTGTATTTTACATCTGCCCACAAGCATGTGGGGTAAAAAATAAATAAAACTGAAGTGTTATAGGGTATGGTAAAAGTGTAATACATGAGCATACACTGAACGGCTGCCTGGCTCTTCTCTCAAGGCAAGGTCAAGCAACCAGTTGGGAGGGGCAAGGGGGACTCGGGGGGAAGATATAAAACACTAAATGGCCAAAAAAATGCCTGTCCCTGACCATAGCACAACCTCACGCCTCACCCCTCCCATGGAATACAAAAAAGGTAGAACAAAGACCCTAAACTCACAACCCTCCAAAATGGAACATGACCATAAATTGTAAGGTGTGGAACCAAGGGCGTGCATTGCAGGTATATTTGGGCCTGCTAAGGAGGAGGAGGTAGGAAATAGGAATGGGGATACAGGCAAGGCTCTGCAGCATCAGAGCTGGAAAGGGCAGACACGGGGTAAACGCTCTGAGGCATCAGAGGTGGGAATGGGACGCTGGGAAACAAGGCTCTGCAGCATCAGAGTTATGGTATACATGTTTATACGGTATACATAGAAACTAACTCCAATAAACATCACATTGCCTGCACTTCGGACTTCTGCTTTCTGTCTGCGTGACAAGAACCAGGAAAAAGGGTGAAGGGAAAGCCCTCTAACATATGGTCAGTTAAATAATAATATCTGGCTCTTATATAGCACTTTTCATCAGTGGATCTCAAAGAACATCACAGTCTTTAATGTATTTATCTACAGAACATTCCTGTGAGATAAGGAAGTATTATACCCATTTTTCAAGTTCAGGAACTGAGGCACAGAAAAGCTAAGTGGGTCAAGCTGGATGTCTGTATTAGAGCAGGGATTTGAACTTGGGACTCCTAAGTCCAAGGATAGTGACCTAACCCCTGGAACACCCTCAAATCATCATGGCTTCCTTATTATTCCCTTAAAATACACCTAAAATGCTGATGGATTATCAGTTCCAAATGAGGAAAATATGTGGGTTTTTTTTCAGACCAAACACATTCACTTTTGATCTGTTAGAACAGGAGATATCCTATCTCCTAGAACTGGAAGGGACCTTGAAAGGTCATGGAGTTCAGCCCCCTGCCTTCACTAGCAGGACCAAGTACTGATTTTGCTCTAGATCTCTAAGTGGCCCCCTCAAGGATTGAACTCACAATCCTATGTTTAGGAGGCCAATGCTCAAACTGCTGAGCTATCCCTCCCCCAGGAAAAAACATTTTCTGGGTACTGTCATGAGCACTGATATTTTACTAGGAAAGGGAGACTGGCATGTGCACATCTGAAATACAAGGGCTCTGTAAACTTTCTCTTTTGTGATTGTGCCTCGAGACAGAAGAAATGTTACATTTTTAACAGGAGCACTCGATTCCAAACCTAGTGTGTTCTTCCTCCCCAAGAGCTTCAACAGCCCTCCAAAGGGTTGAAGTATTACTGGAAACTAGCAGCCTTATTGCCACAATCAACCCCTGTTTGATTAAAAATAAAAGTGCTTTGACTACAAAGTCAATTTAAATAAATATTGTATAAACAGAATGGCTGGGCAGGATTTCAACTGGTCTCTAATTTCACACTGTTTATTCTCATTGGGCCCAAACCTATATCCATCTCTCTCTTTTTCTCAATTAAAGGTGGCACGCAGATATAATAAATGAAGAAATGTCCCTACTATTATAGATGGTAGTAGAATGTATACATTAGTAAAGCTGAGTTTGTGTTTCTGTTCTAAATACTTCTGTCTTCAGCACTTAACTTCTTAAACTATTTCTAATCACATCACAGCAGTGTGCCAGCCAGATGCCTCGGGTGTTTTTTGTTTTGGGGGTTGAAGTTTGGAAAAGCTTTTGGAAAGGTTCTGCCTTTTTCATTTAACAAAGCACATAATGTAATTTGGATGCAATTTCAAACACTACATAAAATTGGGTGCAAAGTGCAAAACTATCACACATACAATGTGGAAGTGAGTTAATTCTTAACATGAGTTGCTTCTAGAGCCCTGTGTGGGACTATTTTTTTAATCCTGCTCCCATTCTGCCCCCCAGTACCCACTCCCACATTTTTTCATGCATTTTTATCCTGCTCCCACCCACAAAAACCTTAGATCCTGCAAGAGAGACAGATTTCCCCATGCTACTAAAAAAATAACAAAAAAACCCCCGTTGATTAAATATATTATAGAAATGGAAATCATTTATCAGTTTACCATGTAAAAATTGTGAGAGATTTAGTGTTTTCCTGCAACTTACCGCTGTTTGTTATTTTTCCCAATGCCAGCTGCAATAAAATATATTTTACCTGCTCCTGCTATTGTGGGAGCAGATCCTGTGGAACTGCGGAATCCGAGTCCTGCTTCAGGGCTCTAGCTGTTTCCTTTTTATTTGGAAGTACTGCCTTTTGAAATGGCTACAAGATATAAATGGCAAAAAAGAATTAGTAGCCTGAGCATTTATAGCTGTTCCTGCTTGGAACCTTTTGTGAGACAATTCCCCATTCACTCTCATAGGACTTGTCGTTGTTATATGCTGCTGTCTATTCAAAGGCAAAGAATAGATATTATATAATGCCAAGGAAACACACTGAAAACTTCATGTGGGTCTTGAGACCATTTTACAGTCCAATTATGATGAGAAAATGATATCAATCCGCATCCAAGATGACAATTTTACAATGTCAAGAAGATGCCCCAATGATTTTAATGTAAATCCATGGAGACTGCATTATAATTTTTACATTGGGAAAACATTTTTATTGTAAAGCTGGAGAGTCGTGTGGTGTCAAACTAATAGTAAAACAATTTCTTGAGTTTGTCTGCTGCTAAGAAAGGAAATATGATCCCCATTGGACTCAGTACAACTAAGATTGATACATTAAGTACACCATTATCTACTATAAAATTTCCATTCCCAATCTTTTCAATTTAAAATTTTCCTTTTTATTTCTTTCCCTGTTTAATAATAAAGCACTGTATTTTCACAGCACTATTTCTATAGCCTAATTTGACTGGTCCAAGGTCACACAGGATATCTGTGGTAAAGCTTGGATCAGATTCCAGGTTGTCTGGACTTCAAACACAGACAAAAACAGGGTAAATAACTTTTAAAATTTCCTAAATATTCTTTAAAATCTCTATATAATTTGCTTTGGCCATGTGTTCACTCCTTTTTTGTTTGTTTTCTATGAACATTCAACAAACTTTACTGCTATAAATGTTCACAGAAGGCAACTTTCAAAATCATTCATGTATTCAAGTCATTCAAGTATTCTGGGAAACAAATTTTTTAAATGTACACCTAGTTATATTATTCATTTGGAAGTGGGTTGCATGCATGGCCAGTTAGGAAACAGAATTATTAACATGTGCCTTAAATGAACAATCACTTTCCAGGAAAAACAAGTAAAATTTCAAAGATTTGTGATCAATCCATAGGCTAAAAAACACATTTCCTGAATTATTTGAAAAACAAATACATTTGAGGAAATTTAAATCATGTTGTGAAAGCAGACAAAAGCTAGATTAATAATATCAAGTATTTGTTTTGAATTATTTCCTTAATTCTACAGAAAAACATCAGTTCTCTGCCACATTCCTCCCTTTTACATTACATATTCTCTGCTTAACTGAGTTATCATCATTATCCCTAATCCAATGTCTATTGTATATAATTTGTTAACAAAATGTTCTCAATCCTCATTTTCTTTACATTTTTTATTGGTCCTTAGAACTAATAATAGGAGTACTTGTGGCACCTTAGAGACTAACAAATTTATTAGAGCATAAGCTTTTGTGGACTACAGCCCACTTCTTCGGATGCATATAGAGTGAAACATATATTGAGGAGATATATATATACACACACACATACAGAGAGCATGAACAGGTGGGAGTTGTCTTACCAACTCTGAGAGGCCAATTAAGTAAGAGAAAAAAAACGTTTGAAGTGATAATCAAGCTAGCCCAGTACAGACACTTTGATAAGAAGTGTGAGAATACTTACAAGGGGAGATAGATTCAATGTTTGTAATGGCTCAGCCATTCCCAGTTCTTATTCAATCCTGAGTTGATTGTATCTAGTTTGCATATCAATTCCAGCTCAGCAGTCTCTCGTTGGAGTCTGTTTTTGAAGTTTTTCTGTTGTAAAATAGCCACCTGCAGGTCTGTCATAGAATGACCAGACAGGTTAAAGTGTTCTCCCACTGGTTTTTGAGTATTATGATTCCTGATGTCAGATTTGTATCCATTAATTCTTTTGCGGAGAGACTGTCCGGTTTGGCCAATGTACATGGCAGAGGACATTGCTGGCACATGATGGCATATATCACATTGGTAGATGTGCAGGTGAACGAGCCCCTGATGGTATGGCTGATGTGATTAGGTCCTATGATGATGTCACTTGAATAGATATGTGGACAGAGTTGGCATCGGGCTTTGTTACAAGGATGGGTTCCTGGGTCAGTGTCAGTGGTTTTGTTCAGTGATGTGTGGTTGCTGGTGAGTATTTGCTTTAGGCTGGGGGGGTTGTCTGTAAGCGAGAACACCACTAACTGTTACCTTCAGCCCCCAACTAAAACCTCTCCAGCGCATCATCAGAGATCTACAACCTATCCTCAAAGATGATCCTTTACTGTCACAGATCTTGGGAGACAGACCTGTCCTCGCTTACAGACAACCCCCCAACCTAAAGCAAATACTCACCAGCAACAACACATCACTGAACAAAAACACTGACCTAGGAACCTATCCTTGTAACAAAGCCCGATGCCAACTCTGTCCACATATCTATTCAAGTGACATCATCATAGGACCTAATCACATCAGCCATACCATCAGGGGCTCGTTCACCTGCACATCTACCAATGTGATTTATGCCATCATGTGCCAGGAATGCCCCTCTACCATGTACATTGGCCAAACCGAACAGTCTCTCCGCAAAAGAATTAATGGACACAAATCTGACATCAGGAATCATAATACTCAAAAACCAGTGGGAGAACACTTTAACCTGTCTGGTCATTCAATGACAGACCTGTGGATGGCTATTTTACAACAGAAAAACTTCAAAAACAGACTCCAACGAGAGACTGCTGAGCTGGAATTGATATGCAAACTAGATACAATCAATTTAGGATTGAATAAGGACTGGGAATGGCTGAGCCATTACAAACATTGAATCTAACTCCCCTTGTAAGTATTCTCACACTTCTTATCAAAGTGTCTGTACTGGGCTAGCTTGATTATCACTTCAAACGTTTTTTTCTCTTACTTAATTGGCCTCTCAGAGTTGGTAAGACAACTCCCACCTGTTCATGCTCTCTGTATGTGTGTGTATATATATATCCTCAATATATGTTTCACTCTATATGCATCGAAGAAGTGGGCTGTAGTCCACGAAAGCTTATGCTCTAATAAATTTGTTAGTCTCTAAGGTGCCACAAGTACTCCTGTTCTTTTTGCAGATACAGACTAACACGGCTGCTACTCTGAGAAGTAATAATGTTATTCACATTTTAAAAGCTCTTTTATAACATTAATTTTATGTCTTTTTTCTTATTACATGCAAAAACACTGCATTTTCAGAGACATGCTACCCTTGAAAAGAAGCAAATTTCTAGCATTTTCTTTTTTCTAATGAATAATTTGACACAGCTCTCTCTTACATTAAATATAACTGCAGCGTTATGTTAAATATACATATGTGTTAGTTATAAAATATTATGGTTGGCAGATGATCTAACATTGTAATAGCATTGTGTGCACTTAATATGTAATTGTCTGTCTAATGCTACATGCTTATGGCCCTGATTGAGGAAAGCACTTAAGTATGTGTCTAAGACTATCCTATTCATGACAGCATTCAAGCACATACTTAAGTGTATTTAAGACTCATTGACTTTAGTGAGACTAATGCACATATTTAATATTAAGCACTTGCTTAAGCATTTTACTTAATAAGTATGCTTCCCTGAATCAGATCCTTATTATAGATGGAGCTGGCAATGCTGCTTATATTTAAGGTGCCTAACATTTTCCACTGCTTTCCAAAGGCCATGTTTTCAATTGCTTATAACATTGCCAAAAGGTAACTGATGAATCTGAAAATATCCATGACAGATGCCTGCCTGAAGCTGAATTTTTTGGAAAAGTTTGCCAAAAAGCAGTTCAGTTTTTTCCAAGAAGAGGCTTAGGGGAAAATATGTTAAAACAATGTTAAAATTCTTACATCTATGCCATTGGGAAGATTTAACACACCCATGCTTTGGAGCAGGGACTTCAAATTTGGCAGAAGGGGTCACCATCAGGTCAGAGACCTGCTTTTTACCATCCCAGTGCAAATCCACCCACATTTGGCCAAGTTATTAGGGTCTGGAACCGTGGCATTGGAACATTTTTAATAGTGGGGGTGCTGAAAGCCAGCCCCTTTACCCATGTTTATTGTCCCACCCCCAGAGCTGAGGCCAGGAGCAAACCCCTGGGCGCATGGGCCTGGAAGCTGGGTGCCCAGAGGTGCTGCTGCACACCCTGCACCCCTAATTCCCGCGCCTATGGTCTGGAATTACCATTTTCACATGCTCAGTAGAGGCTTAGAATTTGGCTACAAAATTCTCTTACAAGTTTGTCTATACTGAGCAAAGTTGAGCCAGACTTTCCCTGTAATTGCTTTTCTTGCTGCTTTGGGCCCCTGTGGTGCTTGGCACCAGACAGAGCAGGTAGACTGATTCCCCTGTACAATCAATGCTTTTCCTGCTTTCACCCAGGAAGCAGCCTGTCTTGAATGGTGAGGAACAGAGGGGGAACAGGTGCAGGCTGTGGGAGGAAAAGTAGGCAGGCGGAGGCAGATCAGCAAAATCTTGGAATCATTGGGGGAGCGGGAAAGGTTGGGGTGATAGAATCAGGAGAAACAGGAGCAGAACCACAGTGTCTAAGGAGATATTAGTTGTGCAAAAAATTTCAACCAGCAGTACTCAACATAGCCGAATTTCTGTTTCTGCTGTGCAGCACTAAAGTATCAGAGTGATTCACAAATATTTATAAATTTATCTTTGCAACACCTCATGAGGTATGATAGTATTATCCCCATTTTACTGAAGGGAAGCTCAGGCATATACTATTGAAGACATTCTCATGAGTCAACTAAATATGGGTGCCCAACTTAAGATGTCTAGGGACAATTTTTTCAGAGTCCCTAGCATTTTTTTCAATTTGTATGCTCAAAGCATAGCTCCAAGTGACTTCAGTTCTAGTTGTGAGTGCTCAGAACTTCTTCAAATCAGATGCAAGGTGCTTCAGGTTGCACACTCAAAATAAAATAGACATAATTAAATGACCATCTGTGAAAAGTTTGATTTAAGTGACTTCCCCAGCATCACACAGGAACTCTGTGCAGAGGTATGGATAGACTCCAGTTCTGCATGGTGGCACTCAACTGCGTTCACCATAAGACCAATCGTCTTGAACAGAAAACACAGAGGTTAAAACACCAACTCTCTCACTATTGTTCACACCACTGGAGACACACTAGTTGTAGCAACTGTGGGGATTTAGTTTGTTAAAATGGTCCCATGTGTACCTAATATATGTCTCCGAATTTCAGGTTAGAGCAATTAGTTTTTGTTTGTTTTCCACTTTCAGTGGCTTTCATATTAAATCTGTTCAGTTTCCGTCAAAATGATATTTTTCTAACTGCCAGCAATGTAGGCACATCATACTTGATAATTAGGGTAGAGGGTTGTCTTCATACACACAATAATCACTAATAAGAAAAGCTTCTGAAATCAGAACTTAGCCATTTTGCTGATGTTGCATGAGGCAGGAAAGAACAAAACATGCTCTTTTGTAGCCTCTGACCTGCTGAGATGAGTAAAAACTTGATTTTGTCAATAATCTAAGAAATTGTGACTCAGAAGACACATATAGGGAGCAGATTTGTGCAGTAACAAGGTGCCTTTTCATAGTCATTTGTCTGCCTGTAGCCACATTTTAAGAAGATCTATAAGAAAAGCATGTGCCGATTAGAAACACTTTTTGTGGTTAGTGTGAGGAAAGACTGAGGAAGGGGGAAAAAAGATTTGTGAAAAGACAAAATACACTGATATTCTGTTCTGTCATGTAACTTTCCCAGAGAATCTTTAGCAGATTTGTAATTTACACTTTACTAGAGCAGAGAGAGACCAATAGACCTCATATGAGATTTTGAGGAAGTTCAATCTTACACAATTAGATGCCAACAGACCAAGAGACTGCTGGAGTGCTTTTGAAATTCTTTCATTTTGATTCAGATTTGACTTCCTTTTGCACATCCTAAACAACTGATGTCTGAATGTATGGTAGTATTCACTTGATACAAGCAAGTTGGCCCCTTTTAGGGCTGGGTATTTGACCAGTCCAAAAATAGTTAGTCAATTGACCTATCAAATAATGTCAAAAATGGTTCAATATTTTATAGCAACAATTTAATAGAACAGTAACAACAAAAGAGTAAGACTTTATGGTCTCCAGAAGGCTTAGCCTTAGATAGATATTTATACCTAATTACAATAAACAAGTTACTTAACTGAGTTATTTTAACTAAAAGAAAGTGAAACATAATGATGTTATAAAAATGGAATAATTATTACCACCTTTTTAGCAGTATTAAGTTAGCATTCAAATATGAACATTATTCAAGTCTGAATAGTTACAAAAGAAAAGAAAAAATAAAATTGAACAGAAATAAAATAAACATAGCAACTATAAAATAAAAAAGCCATTTGTAAATACTCTTACGCTAAGTAGGCAGCAGGCCAACTTTTCATGCAGCTTATTGGCTGTGCATCTTTTCTTTCGGTGTTAGATTTAATGACCTTAAACCCTCCTCCACTCACTTCTGAGTTAATTTCTGTATGTTTGTCTAGTCAGTTTAGTTGTAAGCATTTTGGGGCAGGAACCATGTCTTAATTTGTTTACTGAGCTTTCTAAACCACCATGTACACTGAAGGAATATACACAAACATATATACACTGATATACACAAAAATATACATACAATGTTTTTTCTAGAAAATTCCAGGCAATCAAGATCCTCAGCTATCAATTAGTTCTCCTTTCTCCCCCCTCCACCTCTACCCCCAACAGCATTAGAATGAAGTAAAGGGAGTGATAAAGACCTTTAAGTGGGTTTATTAACAGATGACACATGATGAAATAAAAAAGGTAGGCCACTGCCTACATCAGGGCATTCTTTCTGGAATATTTGATATTTGACCTTGATCAAATAATAGGTGGTCAGTTGAGCAATCAATTGACATTTGACCAGTCAATTGATCAGTCTACCAAACATAGCTCCTTTACACACATACTCTGTCTACCACATGCCTCCTCATGCTTTCTCAACAACAAGCCACTGATAAAGTAATCGTAATATACTGTTCTGGTTAAATCTGTACAAAATAAATTGCCTGTCTTTCTTAGTCTTCTCTCAAGTATCAGAGGGGTAGCCATGCTAGTCTGGATCTGTAAAAGCGAGAAAGAGTCCTGTGGCACCTTATAGACTAACAGACGTATTGGAGCGTAAGCTTTCATGGGTGAATACCCACTTCGTCAGACACATGTGAGTTAGTCTTCTCTGCGACTCATGGAAAGTACAGTGAAATAGCAGATTGTTGAGAGCTATGCTTTTTGTGACAGATAAAATTGCAGAAAATATTGTACCTTTGCAATTTTGCTAGAGGACCCTGTATAGCAGTAATACAGATGTCCATCCACTCCCTTCCAGAGTAACCCAGTGGTACAATATAATTTTAATAATAACAGGGTTGCTGTGACTCACAAATGTAGTAACACTTTAAAAGGTACTTTTTTAGCTTTATATACGCTAAAATAATATGTTTTTATTTATTAGACTTTCTTGCTCAAAACATCACTATCTTTCTAAATAGCGAGGTATCTAAAAACTATCATTAACCAAATGGCAATGTGCCCCAATACTCAGACAAATTCTAGCACATGCCTACACACACACACACACACAAATGTCTCTAGCCTTTCCCAGACGAATGTTGCTTGCTAAAGCCATTTTTTAAAAAAACAACTCTTTTTACTCATTTGAGGAGCCTCAGGGAAGTTAATGGCCTACTTTTGTGAGTAAGGCAAATGGGATTTGGCTGTAACTAGAATATGCTGTCTGAGGAAGGAGCATTCCAAAACCACAGGCCCTCTGCAGAATATATCTTACCTCTCATTCTCTTGAGGTTACATCATGCAACAGTTAGCAGTTCCAGTCCTGTCAATCTCTATTGTGTCAGTAGGACATAAGGCAGCAGACAGTCATTCAGGTAGATTGGTCCTGTGTAATTTATGGCTGTCTGTAAGCTGTACCAGAAATGTGCTTTACATTACAATTTTATTTTATTTATTTTATTTTTTTTAGAAAAAAACAGGATATTGTGGTTACTGTTCAGAAGAGACTTTATTTCTGTGATAAATATTAACCAGAGCTATGTCATGTAAAATCAAATATTAAAGAAGTTTAAAAAATAATTTACAACTGTCTTCATATGAAATACAAACAGTTCAAACTAAGCTATATTTGACTGCACTGTGATACACATTTTAAAACTTTCTGAGCCTAAAGTATATTCAGATTCAAATTAACTAAATCCTTGCAGTAAGTCTTTGATATTTTGCCCTAAGAAGATAAATAACTATGAAGGGGGTCTCGTTCTACCCGAGTCAGTGGTTGCTGGAAACAGATATTTTTCAACTCTGTTTTGATAAGAGCTGCTCCAAATGGTTCATATTAAAAATCAAAACTGCTGTGAACTCAGCTTGTTTATTTGTATGAGCCCAATTTAATTTGTTCACTGAAAAGACTGGCTGAAAGATGGCTATTGTATTTTAACAAGACAGCATTAGAGGCAGAACTGGTGCCACACAGTCACATGCACAGAAGAGAGAACCTATTATTTTTCTGCTTGCATTAAAATTACTTCCACTGACTTTTATGGGACCCCTCACAAGAAAAACTCCTCATGGGAGTGAGGGTTTCAGGATTGGACCTTTATCTTTTACAGTAAAAAAAGAGGTTGTTGAGAACACAATTTACACCTTGTAGTCTGCTGTTGCTGTTATCCCACTGGTTCAGATGGATATTGATTATATACTGTAGGTTATCAGAATGAGGTAGTTGCTTTGCAAAAATGACATTTCTGTTTGCTTCTTTCTTTTGCTCTAGAAATCTTATTCTTGTATAGATGATGTACAGCATCAATAACTAGAGAAACATTTTAATCCGTTAAAGTTTATTCTTCTTCTCCAAAGGAGCTGTTGTACAAAACATGAATATAGCTAGATATTTGTCCATTCATTCTTTTTAAAACAATACAGTTTATCAAAAGACAAGCTCTTCAGAACCAAAATAATGTAACATGCTATTTCAACTTATACAAATCTATGCAGCTCTTTTCAAACATAAGTTGCATCTAAATTCAGTTGAGTAATGAAAAATCTGCCCTAAATCCGGCCTGTACACAACATTTTATGAAAAATGTCTGCAAGACTTCCAGCTGCTTCTGTAGAAGGTCTATAAAAGTTACCTTTGATGTTTAATATATGTGGCAGAGGTCAAGATTAACAGATTTCATTTCATTTTCTGATAATGGCTTGTATTGTTCTATAAATTCAAAGGAAATTTGGTAATGTCTCATACCAAATGAAAACAAGGACTTTACTCTTGAACTGGATATTTAAAGTATAGGTAGCCAGGTTTAAATATACAGTCATGTTAATGAAACTAGTAGCATTGCAGGAACACCTTGGTGTGTCGGAGAACAAGATTTCAACCCATATTACATGCCACCTCATGTATACCTTGAGGATAACTGAGATCACTATAGAAAGGCCACAATCAACCACACTGATGGTGAAGATATGGAGCTGCAAATTGCACCTCCCTGCACCAGCAAACTCCACTGTGACTAACTGGCTCCAGGATTTGATCCACACAACATATAAGTAAACAGGAAAATGCCATAATTGCCAGGACTTCAGGGAGTGGTGCACCCATGTTTGTTAGCAGAGGCAGCTGCTTCTCTTTCAGACACATACTATGCCAAATTTGCTGCCAACGGGAACCCAGGCTGTCCATCAGCAGGGGAACGTTCTCCTGGAAAATACCTGCAATGGCACAAGCTACCCACATTCCTCACTCTGCCAATGGACAGCTCCCAAAATATTTGTGGCTGGCCTAGGAAAGGGGTCATCATGGCAAAGACCCTCAGGAGACTGGCTGATTCAGCAAATCTTCTGCAGAGAGCTCCTCTGGAGCTCCAGCCACAACCTAAAGAAGAACCCAAGCTCAGAAGAAACCCAATGGAGGACAACTGTAGTTCTATTCCTCTCCTGGGACTTATTGCCCCTGCAATGCAGTTGCTTTTTTGGTGCTGGGTGTGCAGATTTCAACCTGTGCACCAACGAGGACGAATAAAATACACTATGTGCATTTTCTACTTTTTGTTGCTATTAACTTGTGGATCTGAGATCAGACAAGGCTTACATATTATTTATTTGAATTGTGCTAGCACCCACAGCCCAATCAAGACCAGGGATCCATTGTATTAACCACTATACAAGCCCAAAGGAAGACATGATCCATCAAGAGCTTATTGCCATTGCCATATATGACTCCCATACACTAAGATCATTTTAAACTCCCCACATTATTTATGTTATTTTACTCATTTATCTATAAATGAACCCTAATAATGTGGTCGGAGATGTAGAGAACACAGAAAAGGACATGAAAGAAAATCTAACTCCCGTATAAGGATAAAAAGAGAAAAATGTATACAAGAAACAAATGACCAGGCCAGTCATGATTTTTTTGCCTTTATTGCAGAAATTTTTTCAGAAGTGACTTTGTCTATTTCAAATGTTGAGTGTCCAACTTGAGACACTTTAAAGGGGCAGGATTTTTTGGAGCACTCTCTGAAGATCAATTCTGAATCTTAAAAACTCAGGAACCCAAAATCACTAGTCACTTCTGAAAATCGTGGCATCACAGTTGCCATGGAAATGAATAGGTCATAAATTTATCATTATGACTTCGCTATGTAAGAGGGTTACATATATCAGAATAAAAAACCAAGCCACATAAACTAGAATTGGGTGGGAAACAGTTCTCCCATTTCACAAAAATTTCAGAGATTTCAAAAACTTTTCCCATCCTGAATCAGGACGAAAAGTTGAAATCTGAAAATTTTCACAAACTGAAAATCTGAAAAACATTTTGGTTCAGGTCAGTTGAAAGCTTTCATTTTGATAATTTTGGAAATATTTAGTTCCATCCAATTTCAATTTTGTTTATTTGTATTTTTTTTTACTATAATTTGTTTAGATTTCTACACGAAAAATAATTTCGAACTGGAAAATGAGCATGTAGAAAATGTCAAATTTGAAACATTTCAACAATTTGGAATTTTTTTTTTTCCTCAAAAAATTTCAAGTCAACCAATTAATCTAAACTGACCTTTTCCAGTAAAAAATTTTCTTTTTGATGAATCAGCATTTTTTGACAAAAAAAAGTTTCATCAAAAAATTCACAAACAGCTATAATTCTAACCTAATGCCATAGAGAAATAATAAACAAAGAAATAAAAATTACCAAAACCCTGTGAAAAAATAAAGGAATTCCTCTTCAAAGCTCATTTTAGAAATATATACATTATATCTATAATATATAGCTTTTCGTTGGTTTCTTACACACTGTAAGTCAAACCTAATTACCTCAATGGGAGATTTCCTGAATAAGGAAAAAAATAAACGTTGATTATAAATGTGGTAAGGAAATTACATTAAAAAGATGCAGAACCATTGACTTAAGGCAGAACTGATCACCAGCCTGGCTCATGATGAATTTTGCTTCTCTGAAAGTTTTACACCTTTCTCTGAAGAATCTAAGGCCTCATCTATGCTACAGAGTCAGGTTGACATCAGGCAGCTAACGTCAAACTAACTCTGCAAGTAACTACACTAAAATGGTGATTCCGCTGATGTAAGTCACCCACTCCATTGACTTAACAACTCCTCCTCTGTGAGTGGCATAGCGCTTAGGGCAATGTAGTTAGGACAATTCAGTGTCTGTGTAGACTCTGCATTACCTACATCACTTGCTGGCCCAGTCGGTGGGTCTCCGAGGTGTCAGTACCCCACACTGTCAGTTACATAGGTGGAAGTGCACCTGGTGAGGAAATGCACTGCTGACAGAAAGACCTAGCGTGGACATGAAAAAACAATAATTACTGTGGTGGTTGTATGTCGACCTAACTTAGGTCGACTTAATTTTGTAGTTGAGACAAGGGCAAAGATAGGTCACTGGCAGAGAGGTGTTTGGGCTAAATGGATCATTGAAGTGTTCTGTTTTTTTGCTATGGCAATTCCTAGAGTTCTAACAGGAACAGAAATAGTTTTCCATAATTTATGTCAGGACAATAGTGAATTTTGCTATTGTTATTACTTGATATGTAGATGGATAGTCATGTGATTTTAATGGCTTCCTTGGCCTCACTTTGAAATGAATGAGGAGAAAAGTCTTGCGGGGGAAGAGGGAAAACTTAATAATTTGCTGTTTTGGAAGGATCGTGCAACAAAGTTTCCAAACTGAGCTGTTAAGCCACCAGTAGCACACATCAGCACAGGGAAATAGCACACAACAGCATGCCCAGCACATTGAAAGAGGCGAGAAAGAAGCAACTGTTCATTTATTTAAACTATGCAAAGCATCTCTAGCTTTTTAGATATTTATAGCCTTACAACAAATGTCAATGGAGTGATAATGGGGAAGAAAATGAAACCCCATATACTAACTATATATAATGGCTAATTCTTAAGGTGACTATACTCCAAATTACAGATTTGTAGGCTTGGGGAAGACACTGAATGTCACCCCATGCTGCTCTAATTTATGACTAACTATAGACTAGATTTTTTTTAAACTGAGAACAGAAAGCATGGGGTGTTTTGAAATGCAAATCCTTATCTGGTATTTTTCTCCTGTACACACTATTTAATCTTTAAAAAATGTATGAATAAAACCACAAGTCATCACATTCCTGCTTAATTTCAAGACATCAGATTCCTTTCATTTAAAAAGCAGCTCAATTGTTATTTGTTTATGGGCACACTACAAAGACATATTATAACTGTTCACTGATTAGCATATATACATATATATATAAAGTTTACTTCAAAACTATGGGTAGCTCTTTCCAGCTATGAAGAAAGTTGCTAACCCTTTTTTGACTATACTCAGACTATAGAAAAGGAATACAGAATGACTACTTTTAGTGGAATATTTTCCTTGTTCAGTATTCTTATTCTAACATTTACTTAAAAACAGCTAGTTAGATTCAACTTGGTTGTGGGTAGTATAGTTTTATGATTATTATTGCTCATTGCCTTGCCAACTTTCAGCAAATGTACTCATATGGCAGAGATAATTATGTGTGATTTTCTCTTTTAATGAAAGATAAATAATTTGGCAGTCCTGACTCATCTATTTTTCTATTTCAATACAATTCATTGTTTGAAGGTGGTGAGGGTGGAGTGTTTTTTTGTTTGTTTTTAATGGGTTAGTGTGCAGAATGAAAGATTTCTTTAGATCAGTTATACAGCTTTTACTGTAAGGTGCTGCTATTCATATTAGAGGCTTTTACCAGAGCATTAAACGCTGACATTACATTATGTTCTGCTCATAATGATGTTGCTCTTTGTTTACTACTTATATAATTTGCTACGGAGGCAGAACATTATCAAAAGAGGAAAAAAAGAGCAGAAGGTACATTTATGGTTCCCAAATAGAACAAAGAGCCCTGATCAATTCTAATTTTCATTAGACTCTGTTTCTTCCTGTCAACAAGCCTCTCAGCCCTTAAGCCAAGGAGACCCGAGTCCTCCAATCAGGGACAGGTATAATTTGCAGAAATATTTTTTAAAAAATAAGAGAGTTTTGCTAGATCATAAAATAACTGCACAAATCCCAGTTAAAATATTCTCATTTTTTCAACACTGATGTAGAATGACTAAATCATTTAGCCAGTAATGTTTAGAGACAACATAACAGTAGTTCCTCACTTTTAGTTTGTTAATTGTTGAAAGGGAAATTAGCAGTTTGCCACAAAGTAATTCCACTTCTTTCACAGGCTCTTCAGTGACTGTGAATGATGCTAGAAGACGTCAAATGCCGCCCAGAATGGACAGCCAGAAAAGAAGAGGAACAGTTTGACAGTTTTGGGTTATATGTTGCTGCAGGTTTTCAGCAGAAAAGAGACACTGCAGAATGGATGTAAGAAAACAAAGGAGAGGGAGAACCTTGGGCACTTGAGAGGTCCTGTCTATTAGTCACATTTCCTCCAACACTGCAGAAAAGGTCTATGCAAACAGTGAGACTGCCTGGAATGGATATCAACATTGCAAGAACTGAGATGTCACTGCTGATACTTATAAAAAATATGTATTAGTCATCCACTGGATGTTCAGCTAATGTCAATTGGTGTAGTTTTGGCTTCAGTGTAGCTGTACCGATTAACACCATCTGGAAACCTTCCCTAGTCTATAATATGAGATGAGGGCTGGGTCTGATAAGTCATTAAAAGGAAAAACAAAATGTAAAAGTTATAACCATTCTGAAAGAGAAATGAAGTGGAACTTATACAGCAGGGAAGGGCCTGATTCTATTCTACAATCCTTTCTCATGTGAATATACATTCAACAGGTTTACACAATACTTTTACATAAGCCAGTGGCACTAAAAGGTGTAAAAACAGGTGTAAACAAAAAAGGTAGATTTAGAGGCAACCAGATTATCAATAGTAAAACAATTTCCATGTTGGAGGCTATACAGGCAAAACAAACAATAGGAAAACAGAGGGGGGGGAAGCAAATAAAGTCCTTAGTCATTTTTTATTCTTTCTACTGAGGCCGATTCCCACTAGATTCAATAGGAGTATGCTTGAGTAAAAACAGAACAACACTGGTGTTTGGCCAAAGGAAAAGAAGTTCTGGTTTATAAGGATAAGAAAAGAAAGAACATGATAAAAAAGGATGATAATGCTGAAAATAGGAAAACAACACTTTGAAAGGAAAAATCCATTTGAAAACAAGAAGTGAAGTTTTTCTTAAACATTCACTATTACTTGGAAACTTCAGCAAGCTCAGTATATTTTGTTTCGGTTGTTTGCTTTTCTGTAGTCTGTGGCAAGTGGAGCAGGTATTGGAACATTTCTGGTGGCAAAAGAAACATTTCTACAGGTGACAGAGAATGGACACACAGTTGAGTAAATGATTGGATTAAAGTGCTGCTGTGCAACAGCTTCTTGTACATTAAGTCAAGCTATGCTGTTTAGGCTTGGAAAAGGAAATTCCAGACATGTAGCTGCCTGGGGCCACTGCTGGAGTAAAACATAGTTAACTATGAGGAGGTCACGGAAGAGTCAGTGAAAAGAAAGCAGAAATAATTGCTGGTTGCTTGACCAGCTAATGTCTGACCAAACTAAAACTTCATGGGTCCTTGTAGCCAAGTTGAAAACTAGATTTCAAATATTACATGGGGATTAAAGACAATGGAATCTGGCAGCAGTAGGTAGAGAGGGATTAAGTCTACAAACCAAATAATTAGGAATAAAAATAGCATTTCTTTGGCAACACCCAGCATGAAGAAAAGTCTTTACTTGAAGGAAAAAAAATACATTTTAAATATAATTTATAAGCAAGACAGGCTGCAGAACGTATTATCCAGGTGGAGAGAAAATACATTAAATTGTCAGGAGTTTCTCTAGTGTGTCAAACAGTTAATATAACAATGCACAGAGGGTATTTCAGACAGCACTGAAAATTAGCACAATTGGAATTCCCCATTTTCAGACAAGAGTACAATTAACTTACTCCATTAAAATAAGGTAAATAAGAGAGGAAGTCTTAATTTTAACACAGCATCTGGAAGACTATATGTGCCCATGTGAAATAAAAAAAAATATGCAATGTACATCATACAATGTACCATGTTTTACATATTGGACTTATGGGAGGTTGTATATTGACTCATATGTAAATAATATGAAATTGGCTCCTTTTTTCTATTGCAGTCCATATACCTGTGTAACTTATATAAAAGTATATACCATATGACACACTCTTGGTGTTCAGCATATGGAACACATATGCCTTTTCCGTGTGGATATTGTAAATACATGGAAGAAAAAGTTATTCAAATTGCTGACTACAATTTACGTAGTTTCTGTTGGGAAATGACTGGAGACATGAAGGATCCTAGCAGCTAAAAGTTCTATCAGGGCTCACAAGAACACTGAATCCATTAGGTTATTACAGAACTAATAGGAAATAAGATGAACCCCAGAAAAGACAGAAATGCCATTGGTGAATCAAATACCTATAAAGCAAAGGTTAAGCCGGGGACAAGACCTGAGAAGCCCAATGGACTCTCTTAGGTCCTTTTCCTCCTTGTGACTGACTTTTTTTTTTATTGTTATATAACTGAAATTTTCCTATGCCCACACATGCTTGCTGCACCAAAATTCAAAAACTAGAATATTTTCAGAGAAATAGTGTCTGTCAGCTGCAGTCACCTCTCACTGCCATCCAGGAGGCAGACTCCTGGAGCAGCTTTTGGTTTCAGTTGCATATCTAATATATTTAGCTAGGATCTTTCACAGTTTTCTCTAATGGCAATATTTAAAAAAAAAAAAAAAAAAAAAGAGACTGAAATTTGATTTGCCCTTGTCCCTAATAGTGCCACTGCTTACTCCTTCAATCCCACCTGTTTTATACCATCTTGCGTCTCTCCCACCTCCTGCTTAAAAAAAAATACATACACACTTTCCCACCTGCCCCTATGCTTTGTTTTGTTTCTGGCATTTCCTGAAAATAACACGTTCTTGCTGTATTTTCACTACAGTAGGTCTTAAGAACCCTGGATGGATGCTAATCCCTTTGCCACAGCTGACAAATATTGCAACAAACCAGAAGCAGCTGAGCACTGATTTTCACTGTAAGCATCACACTGACAACAGCAGCTGCATGGAGACTTATACCACCAGTCCTGATTTGACGTGAGTCTGGGACAAAAATGGCAGAATCACTTGCATTTGCTGTGATGAAATAGAGGTACAATAGATTGAAGCAGGCAAGAAGATCTGGGCAAGAATGCTGATTCTTTCACTTTGGCTCACGTACACACACACACACACACACACACACACACACACAGTTTGTGAAATTCAAAGAGGGTGTAATTTGCTCCTTTACAGAAAGCCAGCATGAGGGCTATGCAACACTTAAGACATTTTTACTTCTCAGGGTATGGCTACACTTGCAGCTGTACAGCGCTGTGAGTTAAACCTGTCTTCGTACAGGGAAAGCGCTGCAGTCTGTCCACACTGACAGCCACCAGCGCACTGTTGTGGCCACATTTACGGCACTTGCAGCAGCATTGGGAGCGGTGCATTATGGGCAGCTATCCCACAGAGCACCTCTTCCCATTCTGGCATCGTAGGTTGTGGGAAGAGGATAGAAGGGGCAGGGCATTTTGGATCCTGTCCCAACGCCCCCTGATGCATCGCTTCGCATCCCAGCAATCCCTGTGTTTCCATCCACATTTGGCGCCATCTTTCAACGCCATCTTTCAACAGTTTCTGTGCAGCATGCACGGTCTGTGTTCCATTTCGGTCTGCAGGAAATGGAGCCCGAAATGCTGAGGAGAATGCTGACGAGTCTCGCCAGCACGTCACGTTTGGCAGTCGAGCTATTCCTTAAGATCCAAAGTGACAGTGAGGAGTCCGACGATATCGAAGAGTCCGACGATAATATCGAGTCGCATAACTTGTACGACACGAAATTGTGGTATTCACAGACATGCTCAGCACTGTGGAACGCCGCTTTTGGACCCGGGAAACAAGCACCGAGTGGTGGGATCACATCGTCATGCAAGTCTGGGATGATGAGCAGTGGCTGCAGAACTTTCGGATGAGAAAAGCCACTTTCACAGGACTGTGTGAGGAGCTCTCCCCCACTCTGCGGCGCAAGGACTCGAGATTGAGAGCTGCCCTGCCAGTGGAGAAGCAGGTGGCTATTGCAATCTGGAAGCTGGCAACTCCAGACAGCTACCCATCGGTTGCTAACCAGTTTGGAGTGAGAAAGTCGACTGTTGGAATCGTGTTGATGCAAATTTGCAGGGCCATTAATCGCATCCTGCTCAGAAGAACTGTGACTCCGGGTAATGTGCAGGACATTGTGGATGGCTTTGCACAAATGGGTTTCCCTAACTGTGGAAGGACAATAGATGGGACGCATATTCCTACTCTGGCACCCCCCCACCTAGCATCCAAGTACGTTAATCAGAAGGGGTATTTCTCTATGGTTCTCCAGGCACTTGTGGATCACCGTGGGTGTTTCATTGACATTAACGCAGGCTGGCCCGGAAAGATGCATGATGCACGTATCTTTCGAAACACTGGCCTGTTCAGGAAGCTGCAGGCCGGGACTTTTTTCCCAGAGCGGAGGATCACAGTAGGGGAAGTCAAAATGCCCATTGTGATCCTTGGAGATCCTGCTTACCCGTTAATGCCATGGCTCATGAAACCCTACATAGGAAGCCTTGACAGCAGCAAGGTGGGTGATGAAGATACAGGTGTTGGAAGCAGTTGGTGGCGGTAAGAACCCGGATGTTGGGAAAAGTGGGTTGGAGGTGACATGGGGGCACAAGGGAAAGTTTTGGAACAAGAGCTGCAGGGGAGTCGGGCGCAGTAGTACTCCACCTGCATGGCTACGAGCGCCTGGATAGAGTCCGCTTGGCGCTCCATGATGCTTATCAGCCGATCCGTGCTTTGCTGCCGGTGCTCTGTGCTTCGCCGCTGGCAAATCCTGCTTTCGCTCTTCCTCCACTCCTGTGCTTTTTGATTCTCTTTAAGAGATTGATGCATCACTTGTTGCAGCATCTCTTCTTTGCCTTTTCGCAGTTTCTTCCGGAGTTTTTGCAGTCTCTCAGTCGGTGATAACACAGACGGCTGAGATCTCAAGGTTGCATCTGTAAAGGCAAAATGCAACACTTAACAGAGGCAGCATTGTTTATACCAGACAGAGTAATGATTCCCCCCGCACTTAAGGAGGGCACACACAGTCTACACAATAGCATAATTTTCCCGTACCAAAGAGAGCACACATAACCCACGGGAAATGGTGAGTAAGGGGGACTGATTGTTTCAGGGATGTACTGTCCTCTGGGTTTCTGTGCCTTGGGGAGAGCCAACAGCTGCAGGGGGAACCTAGACTGAACACTGTCCCAACATTTTCCACAGGAGTTCATCCTGGAAGATATCTTGCTGCTGAGGTGACCTAGGAAGGAGGGGAGCGTCTTCTACTGCAATGCGGCTTCCGCACTGGCCCATATGCAGCTTGCCTGTGTGCAGCAGTGGTTCCCCGCCCCTCGTGGCACAGTGGCGCAGACATGTTAGCCTGGGACAAGGACCACGGTGGCTCTCCCAATAAACCTACGCAAGCACATTGCCCACGTTCTGGATGAGACTTTCGAAGAGATTACTGAGGCCGATTATCGCAATGTGATAGACCACATCAATGTGCTATTCTGCATCTAGGCATGCATGTAGCCCTAACCCTCCTCTCCCAAAGAGCCCTCACCGAAAAAATTCCTTCCAGAAAAAAAACTTCCCGGAAAAAAAAAAGCCGCTTACCGGGAACCTGCTCTTCTGTTTGTCCTCCACCAAGTACCAGCCGCTGCGACTGGCTACCTTCCTCCTGGCTCAAGAAGAGCTCTTGGCTGCATGCCTCCAGGGATTCCGGGGTGTCTCCCCCCACCCCAGCACCCTCACTCCCGCTTTCCTCTTCTTCCTTCTCCTCCCCCTGCTCTGAAGTGTCCATGGTGGTGCTCGGAGTGGAGGTGGGGTCACCCCCAAGTATCGTGTCCAGCTCTTTGTAGAATCGGCAGGTCACGGGCAGGGCCGGCTCCAGGGTTTTGGCCGCCCCAAGCAGCCAAAAAAAAAAAAAAAAAAAAGCTGCGATCGCAATCTCGGCGGCAATTCGGCGGTAGGTCCTTTGCTCCCAGCGGGAGTGAGGGACCATCTGCCGAATTGCCGCCGAATACCTGGACTTGCCACCCCTCGCCGGAGCGGCCGCCCCAAGCACCTGCTTGTCAGGCTGGTGCCTGGAGCCGGCCCTGGTCATGGGGGGAGCACCCGAGCGGCCATTTGCCTCGCGGGATTTGCAGTAGGCATTCCTCAGCTCCTTCACTTTAATCCTGCACTGCAGTGCGTCCCGGTCATGGCCCCTTTCCATCATGGCCCTTGATATCTGCCCAAAGGTATCATAATTCCTACAGCTGGAGTGCAGCTGGGACTGGACAGCTTCTTCCCCCCAACACTGATGAGGTCCAGCAACTCGCCATTGCTCCATACTGGGGCTTGCTTGGTGCATGGAGGCATGGTCACCTGGAACAATTCGCTGGTAGCACTCCGTGCCTGGTTGAACAAACAGGAAGGGGATTTTTATAATTCCCAGGGAATATAAAGGGCGGGTCTGACGGTTGGTCACCTGAGGCCAGGTTAGTAGAGTTCAAACTGACGACCAGAGTGGCTAGAACAGGCATTGTGGGATACTGCCGAATACTTCTGCAGGCCAATCAGTGTGCACTGGGTGGCCACACTGGCACCGCAGCGCATCAGCGACAGCGCAATACTCTTTATTCCTCTCGGGGAGGTGGAGTACCAGCAGCGCTGTAGCCGCGGAGATACAGCGCTGTATGTGCCTTGCCAGTGTGGACGGGGAGTGAGATACTGCGCTGTACACGGCTTTATTGCGCTGTAACTTGCAAGTATAGCCAAGGCCTCAGATTCTGAACTCACTGGGGCATCTCATGGGCTCTGCTGCAATCTACATCATAATATTATGCTGTTCCCTTGTAGTTGTGGCCAGTATTTGATGCTACAGAAGAACGAATGAATCTGACCAACTCTACAAAACAGTGCCATAGGAAAGATATTTTCACATACACTGCATGTTTTTATGGTAAGCATTTTATGTTCTGCTGTATTTTACACTTTGATATAATACAGTAAGGGCTAGACTGTGGCTTTTAAACCAAAGTTCTGAATAGGACACAGTGCTTAACTGCCATTATCCCAGAAAGAACACTGGAGAGATTGTCTCAGGCAAATTATGCCTCACAGTCTCTCACTATACTGTCCATTTGGATGGATCATGTTTCTCTCCTCTGTTCATTACCTCTGCCCTTCAGGCAGTGCTACTGTGAGATGCCCTTACTTACCCACACAAAAGAGTGGGGGAGAAGAGCAGCTGAGTTTTTGCTTGCCTGTCCTTTGCCTCCATTGAGCAAGGACCCCTTAGGATCTAGCCCTAACTGCCTACAAAAGCATATCTAAAAACTATTCTCTTGAACTGAAATGGTACCTCATGAGTCCTTCAAGGGGAAGAGAGAAAATGAGCCAATTGCTGAAATTAGGGATAAGCAAACCTTGTGCAGTTCAAGACTACTGACTTTGTAAAATATTGTTTGAGTTCAGAGGGTTTACAAAACTAGTATGAATTCGTAAACAATTTTCCCTATCATTTAAACCTATTTCTCTTTAAGAGTGATTAAATTTAGAACCAAACAGTTTCTGCCCAAAGTGAAGCTGCTGCTCCCTGTTGCGACTGAGCAAACTCCGTAAGTGGAGCTGCTTGAAAAATGGTAAGTCATTTTTGTGGAAATTAAAAAGAAAATGTTTTCAAAAATGTCTGCAAAATATTTTACAGTTTTCCTTCCCTTCATCGCTCCTCTCTCTCTCCATCTCTCATTTCCCCCTCTTTTCTATTTTGCAACTGGAAATGGTGAATGGGGAACTAATGAGAAAAGGGGAAGTAAATGTAAAAACTGAAATAACACAAAACATTTTACGTTTTCAAGACTGAAAAAATTCTATTTTTTCATTGAAAAACATTTTTTTTAATCATCTAGCTCTACTTTTAAGAGGTGGTTAGCACAAGCTAGAGCTCTACGTTTATGTTATAAGGACCTGATTTATTGACCAGATTTTTCTGCCTTCACGCTATGTGCCCCAAATGGGGGAAGGTTAGAAGATACACAGTGAAGCCAGCCAGTGCAGTTCAAAAAGTGGGCAAGACCAATCAGGGTGGGATTAAGCCACCCAGAAGATTGCAGTAAATTCAACATATAGCCTTAACTTCAATTTAAAGCTATTCTCTTTGGTGGAAAGCAGGGCAGGTACCACTGCCTGGCCTTCTTTCAGGAATGAATACCCTCTAGAACAGCTACCCCCATGGCAAAGGAGGTGTAGTTTCCCTCCCACTTTCCTCACGGGGCAATTCTGGCTTATTATATTCATTTTTCTTTCAACATTTTCTTTCTCCCCATCTGCTACTTTTGTGTGTCTGTGTGATTTACTTTTCTGTTTTTCACTCTACCTATTTATCCAATACAGGTATGTGTCAGACTTTGGAACCTGCAGTGTTTGAGTTGGTTTGAAATGAGGTAAAAAAAGTTTTCCTCTCCCTAGTTCAAAGCCAAGTCCAAATCACAGGGTTTATACAAGCGTCCACTTATCCTCTCCTAACTTTTACCCCCAATACTTTCTTAGCACATTTTGCAGCCATCACTTCAAAGGTTCTAGATCATTTAAGGCTCACTATTCACACAAGTCCCAGCCAGTTCATCTATAAGATTGCAACTTTTTTAAAAACATTCTTCATTTTATAATGGAAAATACTTTTTCCCCATTGCTCCTGAACTTATTTAAAAAAAAGCAAAATTGTTTTTGCTAAGACTTTCTTGACACAGTAGTGGCAGAGGGTGGTTATTTATTTATTTTTAGATAGGATCAGGCTATGTGGGACTATGGAAAATATATGGTAATCAAATCAAAACTCTGCCAACAAAATTGTCCCCTTATTCCAGGCCATTTAGACAGTTCCATTTTACTCTGCAGGTTGTAAGGAAGGATTTAGTCAAATGAATTTTATTATTTATTAAAGCCATCATTTGAAACTAAAATGATTACCTCCCTCCAGCTTCTCAAAATGGTGAGATTATTTGTTCAGTTCTCACTGCTGCATTTAGTCTGCTGGCTGGCAAAAGACATTAAGCAACAAATAATCAGGACAACATATCATAATGCACCAAACAAAAATGGTGCATTATTGAATATCCAGCAGAATTTTTCCCTGTATAAAAGTTTTGCAGGAATATGAAAGAACTTTAGTGGTAGAGATTTGGAGCAGTGAAAATTAAATTTCAAATCCTAATAATTCCCACACACAGAGCTTTCATTCCAAAGCAGCAGAAAAGATTTAACCACAAACCACTGATTCAAATTAATGCTGAAGGCTTAGCATAAAGGAGGCTCAAATAAGAAGGGTAAATGTACTCCTTTCAGATAAACACAATCATCTTTTTCAGGGCCAGTCATTCATGTTTCAAAAGGAACCCATAGCTTCCATAGATTTAAGTGCGCCACTAACATGATATATTTGAAGTATGATTGATTTACAACATTTTTGTCTGACAATTAAAGTACACTGGCATAGAAATCATGCATTTCTTGAATAGCAAGTTAGAGCTTATTTCCATAGGCAAATCTTATGTTGAAATACATGAGAAGTTTTATACCCCACCCTGGCCTCTTTGCGCTTCTCTGGTGTAGAAAGGGGCCAGAAACAGGACAGATCCTGCCAGCTTAGGATTCCCCAAGGGGAAGTTTCCAACAGTCCTGGAGCTGGCATAGTGAACTCCGACCTTAGAAGGGGTCTTAATAAGCTGTGAAGTTGAGAGGCATGGCCAGAATGCACTGTCTTGCTGCAATCCCCAACTGATGATTGTCCAACTGATATATTTCAGAACGGCCCCAAAACTGCTCTAAACTATATCAAGGCTAGGAATGGTATAGAAAGGGCCCTAGGGTTAGGGAGGTGCAACCAGCTCCTTTGTGCATTACTAGGTGCATTTGGGAATCTGTCCCTCAGTTTCCTGACTCCATGGATGTTTTACCTTTGTCTTCAATAGGAGTAGGAGTGGGCCCAATTTCCTCACCAATAACCAATATTTTAAATGAAAAAAAAAATTCTTAACATACAACACAAAACTAAAATCAATTCTTTTTCTGTTGTGCTTTTTCCCAACTAGGTCAATACAAGCAGTTAATTATTATATTAATTTTTCATAAATACAAGACTACACATCAGTAAAGCAAACAAATACAGCCAAATTATGTCATACATACAATAGGGATAAAAATATCAGCACAAAGCCCCATGTTCCCCTCATCTACAGGTGTACAGGAAAGTAAAATGGGGGAAGAAAGAGGGAAGCTGTGTCTCTCCAACATGTTTCCACGCATTCAGCAGAAGCCTTTCTACAGGTCTGGGACTACATAGGGCTTAAGGAGGCACCACAGGGTTAGAGAAGTGAAACAGCATGGAGTAATTGCTGTATACAGCATGCTGTTCTCTACAAAGGGGGTGGTTTTTCCTGTGGAAATTTATGAGGAAGTTACTGTTAGGGAGACCAGTTGTATCTAAACAGAATGGTACAGACAAAACTCTTTATTATATAACAATAAACAATGTTATACAACAATAAGATGTGAAACATCTAGCTTCTGCTCCATACACGTTCACTTACATTAATAAAAAATGTTCAAACCCTTGTCCACCTCAAGGATATGAGTGTGTGTTTTCAGCAGAATAACAGCAAATTGTTCACCTCCTTGACAAACTCCACTGCACAAAAGGTTCATAACCCCGTTAATACTATGGTTCATACTATTATGAAAGCGAAGCCTGAGAAAGCACCAAGGGTAGATAACATATCAGCAGAATTGCTAAAAGTGACTGGTGACCTCGGCATTATCTCATGTGGAAAATTTGCAATGATGTATGGATGACTAGAAATTAACTGGCCAACTGGATGGAGGAAATTCTACCCTTACCACTAGGCTCCAGTGGTGCAATGGGTTAACGCACAGTACTTATAGAGCAGTACTGCATGGAGTGATGCTGAGGTTGGAAGTTCAAACAAAAAACATGTATGCTGACATGATCAATAATAAATAGCATGCAAGTGGACATCAAGATCAACAGTTAAGCTGAAGATGCAGTAGATGAATTTAATTATCTGGGATCATATTTATCCAGCCAAGGAGGTTGCTCCAAAGAAATTGGAAGAGTAGGAATGGCTCACTCAGCCACCCCCTTCTTATGACAATGTGGGGAAAACATGCCATCTTGAAGTGTACAAAAGTTCAAGTGGTGAAAATCGTAATTCTTTCCCACGGTGACATATAGATGTGAATTATGGGAAAATAATGCTGCTGACAAAAAAGAAAATTGAAGATATGAAACTGACGAAGACTCTTGAGTATCTCCTGCACAGAAAATAAGATGAATGCTTATGTCAGAAACATTATTGGAAAGAAGCAGATTTTGTTGTCAGAAAACAACAGGAACAAACGTATGTATTTTGGTCACATCAAGCATAGAGACAGAAATAGCCTTCAGAAAGTTATCATGGAAGGAATGCTGGCAGGTCATCGTAATACGGAACAAGTGGCAAGGAGATGGATAAATAGTGTGTGCAGATTACTGGGAGGTCAACTGCTGAGTGTGCAAATTTAGCAATAGATTAAGGCGGCTTCTGAAAATTCTGCGGTGATGTCACCAGTATTCAGACTGGAATAAATGATCTTTGCTTACATTACATACAAATGGAAAGACAAAATTGCCCTGAGAGAAACCAAATGCTTAATGTGATTTGAATTAGAGCTGTGGACTTCTCTGAACATCCTTTCCATTATCGACTCTTTTGCTCACCTTTGACTTAGCCTGGGAAACCTATCACATTTCTTATGTTTGTTTATAAATCCACTTATACACCAGGCACGCTTTAAATTGCAAAACTTGCTTGGCTTCTGTTTCTTTGGTCTCTTTGATTCTCTGCCACCTGCCCATTTTCACTTAAATAGCATTTGGGCTAAGTCTGAGCTGTTTTTTGTTCATTAGATTTTTTTGAAAGCTTAGTTTAGTCTATGTTTGGAAAGTCAATAAGAACGTAATTTAAAATACAAAACACCTTGGAAGAAGAGGAAGAAGAAATCCCAATGTGAGGACTTCTATCTGATCTTAAAAGATGCTACTCAATACTCACAGGACCCTGTATCTATTAATAAACTGTACCTCGTCCACATCTCAGGGCATGTCCAGTCATTCATGATATAGGGTTGTGAATAGCAGCATGGCTGTAACTCCCCTGTATGAATGCTGCAGGTGTGAACTTTAAGGTTCCTACTGTGCATTAATGGAGTCCTGTCCTAAATGCAAGGCAGTTTAGACATGCCTTATGTCTCTCTCTGTTCTGTCTTCTTAGGGCCAAATCCTGTTCCGGTCACACATATGTGTTGTCCCACCGATGTCAACAGAACTATATGTAAGTATATGTAAGTAAGGTAAGCAGGATTTCTTTTTCCTTCCATCCTCTCCCACGCTCTTTGTATCTCTTTGCTCCTTCTTTTCCATCCTAAAATTGGTTCTCACTCAATTATAGTCCATAAGTATCTACATGGGGAACAAATATTTAACAATGGGCTCTTCAGTGTAGTAGAGAAAGACATAACATGACCCAATGACTGGAAGTTGAAGCTAGACAAATTCAGACTGGAAATAAGGTGTACATTTTTGTCAGTGAGGGTAATTAACCATTGAACCAATTTCTCAAGGATCATGGTGGATTTTCCATCACGGACAATTTTTAAATCAAGATTGGATGTTTTTTCCAAAATATCTGCTTTAGGAATAATTTTGCGGAAGTTCTATGGCCTCTGTTATAAAGAAAGTCAGACACACTTACTGTTAATACTCAGGCACTCTCACAATAGTAATACAGAAGAGACAGGATCAAGCTGATTTAGTTCTGTAACAATAACACAAAGAATCTGACAAATGGTCTCTTTGTTCTGAAAAGAAAACTAAGCCTCCCCATTTCCAAAGACCATGATATCTAATATTCATAACCACTCTCATCTTCACTCGGTCAAGCCACAAGATGAAATAATAGAAGAGCTTATCTAACATACTGGCAGCAAGCAGCACACTAGGAAGAGATTGGAGCCAATGTTTTTTGACATGTACCTTACTTCCTACCATCCCTTTCAATGTAGAGGATACATAGTAGGGAAAAGATGAATTAACATTTAGCCCTTCTTCATTGAAAATAGCCATTTAAACTAAAATACTAACATGCCTTTGAGGATACTAGCATTTCTTCTATGTCATTGAGCAGGTTCTTGATTTCCACACCTATTATTGTGCTTCTTCCCATATTGTAACTCTTGCAACAATGTGTTCATCACCTTGTTGTGAAACATCTTGGCATTATTCTGCATAAGATGCACATTTTCCATAATAAAGGAATATGTGTTAGTTGCATTATAAATAAACCAGGATTTTTCCATATATGGATTTCGGCATACATTTTGCCCAAGTTACAAACCCTAATCCATTGCACAGCACATCCTTATGCATCTCCAGTTTTGCTTTATGAATCATTCATAGTGGGAATTCTGTGTCACGCACATTTTTTCCTAAGACCTACATACTAGCAGGCTTCTATTTTCATTACTAAATGGAGATCCAAGCAGGGTGAAAGAAGAACTTTCTGAAGATGACATAGGGCTTAATCTATACCCTAATATTAACATCTCTTTAGCATAACACAAATGCAGAATAGTGTCAATAAAGTCTTTGTTATATGCTAAACTGAATTTTTTCTCCCTTTAGGTTAGTTTGTAAATTTGCAGTTATTAGAGCCAGAAAGATATCTGCTAATTAAATCTATATTCTTGGCAGAATATCTGTACCATCAGAACCTCTAGTGTACAATAAAAGATAGATATAAAAATAATGATACTATCCTGCTATAGGATATTATTAGTCTCTTCTCATTTATATTCAGAAAAATATAGACCTTCGCACAGCTAAAATATTTCACAAATATGATTCTCAACTTTTTTTTATAATTGGTAGATCACTAATTTGTAAACAGCCCACATTCTCTAACTCTGCTCTGTGCTGGGTATCTATGGGTACTTGATTAAAAAAAAAAATTAGCAGCCCTCAAAAGTTTGTAAGTTTACATTGGACAATTAACCAGGAATTTGAGATACTTATTCAAACCTTATCTGAAATATCAAAACTTTATTTAGTCTGCAAAATTGGGTTGGAAACATGCCTTTCAATGTATTTCCAGTTAGGGAGAAAATATCACAATCTGTGATACTTATATGACCCCATTTCCATAGTAACTGAGCATTTCTCATCTTTAATCTATTTATCCTCATAACACTCTTGTGAGGTACTGAAGTACTAATATTCTCACTTTATAAATGAGGAACTGAGGCTCAAAGAGACTATGGGCCAGATTTTTAAAGGTATTTACGCACTTGAAGATAAAGATTGGGAGTTAGGCCCTTAGTTCATTTTTGAAAATCCCACTAGACATCTACCTACATTGTTAGACTTCCAAATATTTTTGAAAATCTGACCCTAAACAACTTGCCCAAGGTCACACAGAAAGTCTGTGGTGGTGCAGGAAATAAAATCCTGGTCTCTTGAATCCCAGTTAGTGCCCTAATCATGGGTCCATCTTTCCTCTCATCTACTTCCTGTTCTGACAAACCAGGAATCTAAGTAGTCTTGTGAAGGATGAGTTCTGGTAAAATTTCCAATCCAATTTTGCAATACAGAATGCTTCAGAAAAGCACCTGACCCAAACCCCAGTACAGAAACTTTTGTAGTTTTCCCATCATTAGTTGTTTTATATATATCTGAACTGATTCAACCATCCCTAATTTTTAAAAAACAAAACAGTACCGATTACTCATATCCAGTCCTACATCGTTTAGGAAATTTCCACACAAAGTCAGTATTTATTTGAAATTTTGTCTGAGAATTAAACTAGTAGCACTTTTGGTGTGGGCAGCCATGTATTGAGACATGGACATCTGCTGAACGACACACTACAGGTCTCTGCCTCAGGGCATTCCATAATACTTGCATACCAGAAGAATGCTGAACTACAACACCATATCATTCCTCCAAAGGACAGGTTACAGGGACTCCCTTTAGGGAAAATAACATATTGTACTAGTCCAGCACAGACCATCAGTGACAAAGGCTATCTGTACAATGCAAAGATACCTGTGCAATGGTGAGGGTACCAGATTCTCTTCATTCTGTTTTGTCCACATATCTACTACTGAATTTGGCATAGTGCCTCTCTCTGTCTAAACCTAGAACTGTACCTGATTTAAATGAGACAAAAATCCTCACTAAACAAACTGGCTAAAACTTGTTTCTATTTCTGAGAGTTAATTCAGCCTAGGGATGGATTAGGGATAGCATAGTCTGTTAGGAATAGGTACTAATTGTTATGTCTAGCTCCCAGCATTAATGTCCATCTGTTTGGATGGTATGGTGCACACTCTTCAGTTGGTCAAATCTTTATCCTAGGGCAGAGGTGTCAGACAGGCAATGAAGGATGGATAACATTTCATAATCTCTAACTACGGTAATCTTAAAACCAGAAGTAGGTCAACACAGCAGGCTGCAGCTATTATGATCCAAAATCAGGACATTCAAATATAAACCAGGTATACAGAAACAGAGTACAAGCAAATATAAATCAAACATTTAGAGGTTTCTCTTTAAAGATTATTATTATTCATACAGCAACATAAATATGCATAGTTCTTTACAGAAAAGAATGAAAGACAGTTCCTGCTTTGAAGAGATTAGATATAGCACAAAGTGAACAAACAGCATGAAATTAGGGAGACAAGAGGACAAGGGTTACTGCAATATTATTACTAGTTTTTATGTGCATTACCATATGACCATGTGGTTGCTTTGATTTATTGTGTATGCATCTTGATAGTCCCCATTTTTGATAATGAAAAAAACTGGTAGGGATGATATGAAAGCGAAGAGCATGAACAAAAGGGCCGGGCAAAGTTACCTTTAGTGCTGCCATTTAAGCTAATCAAATAGTAATATTACTCATTGGGTAGTGAAGAGTTAATTAGCTGATGATTGTGAACTGTAGTGTAAGTTGATGATTGGCAATATAAATGTTAGGAGACAGTGCAGATGCACCCCTGTAACTCTACTCTTGGATTGGCTGGCAGCAGAGCAGCTCTGTGCTGGGAAAGAGGATTTCTGTAGTCCACACAACAGTCAAAATGTAGCACTAGAATTTATTGGGTGGGAAACAGGGAAGAGACCTGGTTCTCTTCCCTGGAAGCCTACTTCTAGAACAGAAGTGCTCAAGTGAAGAAGAGGAGGACATCAGGAAAGTGGGAACATGTTTAATCATTATTCAGGCTACAGCAGACTTTGAAAGCAAGTCGGGTAGCTCATAAAATCTCTTTTGTGGGGACAAGGCCTTTTATAGGAGAGTGCAATCCGTGGTGGGCAGGAATCTTATTGAGAAATCTTTGGCACAGAACACTGAAGTTAGGAGTTGATAGGTACCATAAGTGAAGACTATTCAGGATCTTAAACAGTTTTCCATACTTCTTTAGAATATCTTTTCAGTTGATATTAAGTTTATGTTCAAATAAGGGCACCTCCTATTTTATATTCTGTAACTTTACGCTAAAGAATTTTCATAAGGATTTTCTTTATGCACAACAGACATTGTAAACATAAGGAAAGGTTTCTTGTCTTGTCTTATATTAGGCCCTAATAGGTTTCTATCCACATCACAAAATGTCAATGCAACTTAAATGGTAGTCTCTATTCTGCAATGACCAAGAATGTAAAAACTAGGCCCAGAAAGTATGTGAAAGTTCAGGTGAAAGATTGCACAGTAACTGCCCATATTATGCCATTGCTTGGCTTTTACGAGTGCAATTCCTCATCCAGTATATTGACACACAAGAAATTATGGTTCCAATTCCCCCTACATATTTCAGACAAGTGTTCACAAACACCACTTAAGGTGGGCTGAAACTATGGGATAGGTCAAAAAGCTGTGTCTTACCAGTCATACTTTATTATGATTTTTTTCATAAATAAGGCTTTTACTGTCTTATAATGGTTAAACTAAAAAAAAAAACTGTGCTTGTCTGTTTTATTATATCTAAAACAAAAAAGAACCTCAGCAACTTTGTGACAACTGTGACAGATCAGCATGAACAAATAATTCAATATTTGAAGTACAGTAGAATTAATGTTAAGAAATAATTATAAGATTATGTATCTAAACAGATGCAAGTCAGAAAGCAAATTGGATTTAGATAAACACCACCAGGGAAGAAAATTAACATATGAAAATAAGATCATTGAGCTAGAACAAAGAGCAGGCAGTCCTCTGAGTTATGTATGTGTATGCGGAAATAAGTTGTTAATGTAGGCTGGGAAGTAACTATTGTGTGGATACAGTTGCAAAAGAACCTTTTTAAATTGTAAAAGTGTTATAGAACGACGAGATCCAAAATTGTTTATCTACAGGAGTGGTGAGCAACCTGTGGCCCGCGGGCTGCACGCAGCACATATGGGTAATTCGTTGGCAGGCCACGAGTCAGTTTGTTTACACTGACTGCCTGCAGGCACGGCTGCCTGCAGCTCCCAGTGACCGTGGTTCACTGTTCCCGGCCAATGGGAGCTGCGGGAAGTGGCGCGGGTGGGCCGCAGGTTGCCCACCGCTGATCTAGAGCAATCTATACAAACTGGGATACTTTCATTGAACATTTCACAAAAGATGGTCATCTTCCCCAGGGAAAAGAAGATTTTTGTTCTGTTTAATTAAAAAAAATATTCAAATTAATAATTTCAAAATAAAATGACAATTCTCGTTGTGTTTCAACTTAAAATATCATTTCAGTTCAGTTTTTGGAAACCTAAAATTTCAGTTTTCTGTTTTGGGTTTTCCTCTCCCATTTTCTACATTTCCCTTCTTTTTTCCAGTGGGAAAACAAATAAAATAGAAAGAAACTTTGGGGAAAATCCGACTTTTCCAAATAGAAAAAAGTTGAACAATAGTAAGAAAGTTTAAGAAAGTGAGGAAGAGAAATTATTTTTCCACACTTCTTACTGATTTTCAACTTTTTTCCAGATAGAAAATTATAAGAAATTGCCAAAAACTGGATTTTTTTCATACTTTGACACTTTCCAAATTTTTTTGTTTGGAAAAGTGTAAGGAAGTGTGAAAAGTGCGATTCCCACCTCTTTTTAAATTCAAAATTTCCCACTGGAAAAATCAAAAATTTTAAATTAGAATTAAAATTTTCCCCATGAAAAAAATTCAGTTTTAAGAGGAAAATTTTCTCTATGATAAATTTCTAACAGCTTTAGTAAATATCTTCTTGGGTGAGATCAGGAGAAGCAGATACGGACAAATAAAAGAAGGGAGCCATGGGACCCAAAGGTAAGGCAGTCTCAGAGCATGCCTTAACACACACAAGATGGCACGTTTGGCAGAGAAGGAAGAAGAGGAGGTCTCTCTTATAACCTTTAACCCACCCTCTTCCTGGTATATTCTATTGACTAGCTTAGGCAGCCCACCACTCAACATGCTGGTTTTTGTGGATCCTCATTCTTAGGTGACTATGCATTATATAGGGAGCTGAGGTGCTTAATTCAGGGCTGTGGATTCCACTGGGTGGCAAGGTTGTTAAAAGTTAAGCACTGCAATGCTGAATGTTTCAATGACTAAGGCCTAGTTTACACTTTAAATTTAAATCACCTAGGTATGTTGGTCAGGGATGTAAAATGTTCACACCCCTGAACACCATAACTAGGTTGATCTAAATTTTAAGTGTAAACATGGCTAGTTGATGAAAGAATTTTTTCATCAATCTAGCTACCACTGCTCAGAGAGGTGGATTACCTAAGTGGAAAAATCCCTTGTGCAGCTGTGGGAAATGTCTACACTGCATAACTGCAGTGCTGAAACTGTATTGCTGTGGCACTCATACTGTAGATGTGGCCTTAGTCTCTTAGTGGATTTGGACCCCAGAGCTTTAAAATTCACCTGTCCTGCAGGGTATTTTTTATACAGGAACTCAGTGGGTCAAATGTTTGCCCACCTCACTGCCCCACAGCTTCGATGGCCCAATTTGACTGCTCTGTGCTGCTCAGCCATCAGTTATTTTCACATATTGAGCATTTCACAGTGTAGCTGTTATGAAAAAATGCTGCTTCTATTACTTTAGACTGCTGGGGTTTCCTTTAGGTAAAGATATTATAGCATTACTCTTGACTAAATTTCCTGTCAGTTTGAAATATACAACTTACTTAAAATTACAGATGTCTGATTATTTGTATTTAACATAGGAAATGTTGTGCATTAGATAGAGCAAAATGAAAAATGCTGACAACTGCTACTGGATATGGGTGAAAAAGATCTAATAAAACAAGGTTTTAATCCAAAACTAGCAAGTGTAGTATCTGCACTCATCACGACTAAAGGTATATTGCAGTGGAAATTTTTATTCATCATATAGGTTCTAGAAAAGTCTAAGAACACAGAACCAAAGAGAGGCAGGAACAAGCAGTAGGGAGGAATTAGTCCCAATAAATTACCAGAAGTAATGCATACCAATTAAGAGGTTACAAACAAAACTATGATCTTCTATCGTGTTGAGTTTGTCATATGTTGACCTAGTTACAAAATACAACAGACGCAGCACAGTTTTAAATAAAGTAAATTAAGAGACTACTAAAATGAGAACTTGGATAAATGATGTAGAAAATATATGAATGAGGTTTGTAGGCTGTAGCATCCAAGTAAAGAAATAGGGAGGCACTGTTTTCACTGCCAAGTAAAAGTTGAACTTAAAAACAACATCAATTGGAGTTTTAGGTCAAGTGAAATACCCAACAAAACAGAATAGTATTTGAATGCTGCAGCATTACTATACAACAAAAAAATAGCTAAAAGCAATGGAGGAATAAAGAGTTTTCATGATGGGGAAAAATATGCTAAACTTCTTTCCATTTTTATTGTTGATAAAAATAGAATTCAATTTATCAGTTGGTCAAAGAAGATTTGTAACAGTAGCAAACTGTTGTAATTTTCAGTCCTCATATTATAATCATTCCTGTTCATCATCATCAGATGGAAAATGCCTTACAGCCAACCGTCTTCCTGTTCAAGTTTGCAGCCCCCAGTTCATTAAATACTAATTAAACTGTACACATTCTTATCTGAGTCCAACACCTGAATAACATTTTGGTTTAAATACTCTACCAATGAATTAGTTATCAGGTCCAGCAACTGGTAAAAGATTAAATGGAAAACTAAAGAGAAATTTGATTATAATACCAAAGAGAAATCAGCAGGGCATAGGTAGAAAAAGGTAAAACTGTGAGACTTCATTGTATCATCTGAATAGCAGTTAACTGCTAGGGAGTTATTACTCAAACCTAAGAGGACTCAGACCAAAAATTGCCTGTTCCAGCATTCATCAATAAAATGGGGGAGGGAGGCCTGAAGGACAGATGAAAGAAGAAAACCATGCCTTCACTGGGAGCTGTGGCTATTCATCTCTGAAATTCAAGACATTTCTCACTAGGTAGCTAAATATGGATTTATTAGCCTACTTTTAGGATCTGTTTGGGGAAAAAACTGGCCTTTACGTCTACAAAGGGGCTGGTTCTTTTACCAGTTTGTTTGATAGAGGAGGAGACACAAGAAAATGTGATACTTTGACTCCTAAATTTTATCACAAGTTTTTCCTTGGATTGGCAACCAACATCATCAATATCTTGCTTTGCATCAATAGGTGTCATTTAGCTTATTTTAAAGCATGTATTTTCTCTTATGCTTATCTGCCAAACTGGACTTTATCTCAATATCTCCCTGTCTCTCTATTATCCTTGGGACTGAATGATTCAGCTTGATTCTCCATACATCTTTGTTCTTTTGTAATTTATATCATATTCACTTGTATTATATAATTTTTTTAAATGTAGTTTGTCTGAAAGTCTTTATACACAATAAAATTGAACTGTAATAGACTAGATTAGGTAGTGTGTTACCTTCCTCAGAATCACAGATACAGATAAGACATTTACTGAAGTGATGTAGCTGAGAATGAAAGAAGCTGTGTACTGTAATACAGGGGGGGAAATGTGTTGAAATATTAAAAACCTTTTTCTTTCTTATCTGGCTTGTGTTATTAGATCAGATGGGCATGAATATAGGAAATGGCATACTGGAAAAGAGTTATGGTCTGCCTAATGCCTTTCTATAACGCTGACTTCCCATAGCTTGAATCTACCTTCATTACCAGTGGCAAAATCAGGATAAAAAGCAATTGTGTAGCCAGGTTAGGAAAGAATGAAATCTCTAAAAAGCAGTAGCTGCCCACCCACAAGATACAAAAACTAGTTTTTAATAAACACCATTCTGCTAACTTGGCTTAAAGTACTGTTGTAGTGCATGAATATTCTTGTCTTTTGATGTTCCATTATCACAGCTGCTAACCTTATGATCCTTTCTGGCAGGCTTGTCAGCTAATAAGTAGCTCAGACAGGTCCCTTTTGCCCTTCTCCTGGTGGGAGAGAATAGCAGAGGATCTGCTGAGAACTAAATGTAAGGAGGAGCAAAGCAGTGGCTAAAAACTGAAAAACAAACATGGAAAATTCCCCATGGAAGTTGTGAACCTTCTAAGAGCCAGAGCAACAAGTGACCCACAGCTGTTCTCAAGAACAAAGGCCTGAGCAAGAAACAGAGAAGGGGAATATCACTGCTGCTCTGGAGAACTACAAGGGAGGTACATGCAAAAGATCTGGAAAATTCCTACAGATCCAGATGAGAAGAGACAAGGAAAAAAACAAAACAAAAAAACTTTCCCATACGTGTTCTGCACTTTTAAAAATGATGTATATATTGTCTAACATATGCTTATACTAATACAGTATTAATTGTCTTATTATTATTATTATTTATATAGCACTGAAAAATATGCTAGATACCTTATAGAGTAAATAAAAATAAATGCCTTGGTCCCTACCCTAAAGAGTTTGTAATCCAATTTTAGACATAATGCAGCCAGCAAGAAAAAAAAAAAAAAAAAAAAAAAAAACAATGGGAGGATGCCAATACAGTGAGGAATGACAAGGTTTACTGTAATAAGATCACATCATAATTCAGTTTTGATGTGTGCACTTAATGGTTCTCTTAATTACGCTAGGTCTGGTATTTCAGAATTAAGGGTCAAATTCAACCATAAAATTTCATTGATCTCCATGTTTTGCAAGGCTGCAGGACTATGGTGGGGAGGAAATATTAAGTTGAGGCTTTGAGCTGCCATATATCAGTTTCTACAGTATCGACACTGCATTTTATTATTCATGAATTGGACCATTAGGGCCCTATTCAGCACTGCATTACTCCAGTGCTGAGTCAGGCCTTGGTTTCCAGTAGACTCAACCAATGGCTACCTTCACATACATCATCAGCTGGACACCAGTAGCAATGCGCTCACTATGGATGTCCTTGACTATCCAAATGTCGCCTTGCTAAGGCAAGGGATATTCACATTTTATCCAAATCTGCTTCAATCATGTCATAAAAAGGAATGGTCACTGTAGGTGAGTGGCTTTTTCACCAAACTATAACTTCAATCTATCATATATTCTGCCCACTTTCAGCTCAGAGTTCAAAAATATAATGTAAAAATATAGACAATGCATACAATGTAGTTTCCATATGAAAATGTGGTGTACAATTAGAAATGAATGCAAATCCTTCAAAACCGATAGCTACTTTATCACTCACCAGCACAAGTTTTAAAAGAAACTTCAAGTTCTTTAAAACTGTCTCAGTACCAGTGGCATTGTAACATGAAGTCAGCCTGCACTGCAATAAAGCTAGCTGGAAACTGTGTCCATCATTTGGAGTCAATCCTAGCATCAATTTTCACTAAGAAATTAACTGTCTTTGTTTCATTAGCTGAATGAGGCCCAGAAGCGATTTCTCATTTCTTTTTTATAACTGACCCAGCATATTTCAATAGGCATTGGCTTAGACTGCTGCATTTCTCCACGCTTCACATCATTCAGTCTTTCCTTGTTTCTTCTGCGTATTTAGAGACTCAGTCTGAATTTCATCCCTATTCTTGAACCCAAACATTTTTAAGGTTCAGATCAGTCAGGGAGCCACAGGCTCCCTGGAAATCTTCTCTGCCCTCCAGATAGACATCTTCACTAGGTAATTTTATCATGTTTAAACATAACAGTAAGGAGTTCGCTGTTAAAAATGTAACCTTATTTCCAGTCTGCTGTAAATTCCAGTGGTGACTGGAGTATAGAGCCATTCCCCCCAAACTTGAACAGCTTAATGGGACTAAAGTGGGGGGCCCAGATAATCTTCATCCAAGAATATTAAAGGAACTGGCACATGAAATTGCAAGCCCATTAGCAAGAATTTTTTATGAATCTGTAAACTCATGGGTTGTACCGTATGACTGGAGAATTTCTAACATAGTTCCTATCTTTAAGAAAGGGGGGGAAAGTGATCCGGGCAACTACAGGCCTGATAGTTTGACATTTGTAGTATGCAAGGTCTTGGAAAAAGTTTTGAAGGTGAAAGTAGTTAAGGACATTAAGGTAATGGTAATTGGGACAAAATACAACATTGTTTTACAAAAAGTAGATTGTGCCAAACCAATCTGATCTCTTTCTTTGAGAGGGTAACAGATTTTCTAGATTAAGGAAACACAGTGGATCTAATTTATCTCGATTTCTGTAAGGCATTTGATACAGTTCCTCATGGGGAATTATTAGCTAAATTGGAAAAGATGGGGATTAATATGAAAACTGAAAGGTGGATAAGGAATTGGTTAAAGGGGAGACTACAATGGGTCATACTGAAAGGTGAACTGTCAGGCTGGAGGGAGGTTACTAGTGGAGATCCTCAGGGATCAGTTTTGGGACCAATCTTATTTAATCTTTTTATTACTGACCTTGGCACAAAAAGTGGAAATGTGCTAATAAAGTTTGTGGATGACACAGAGCTGGGAGGTATTGCCAATACAGAGAAGGACTGGGATATCCTACAGGAAGATCTGGATGACCTTGTAAACTGGAGTAATAGTAATAGGATGAAATTTAAGAGTGAAAAGTGCAAGGTCATGCATTTAGGGATTAATAACAAGAATGTTTGTTATAAGCTGGGGACGCATCAGTTGGAAGTAACAGAGAAGGAGAAGGACCTCAGAGTATTGGTTGATCACAGGATGACTATGAGCCGCCAACGTGATATGGCCGTGAAAAAAGCTAATGCGGTCTTGGGATGCATCAGGCGAGGTATTTCCAGTAGAGATAAGGAGGTGTTAGTAGCGTTATACAAGGCACTAGTGAGACCTCATCTGGAATAGTGTGTGCAGTTCTGGTCTCCCATGTTTAAAAAGGATGAATTCAAACTGGAACAGGTACAGAGAAGGGCTACTAGGATGATCCGAGGAATGGAAAACCTGTCTTATGAAAGGAGACTCAAAGAGTTTGGCTTGTTTAGCCTAAGCTAAAGAAGGCTAAGGGGAGATATGATTGCTCTTTATAAATATATCAGAGGGATAAATACCAGGGAGGGAGAGGAATTATTTAAGTTCAGTACCAATATGGACACAAGAACAAATGGATATAAACTGGCCATCAGGAAGTTTAGACTTGAAATTAGACGAAGGTTTCTAACCATTAGAGGAGTGAAGTTCTGGAACAGCCTTCCAAGGGGAGCAGTGGGGGCAAAAGACGTATCTGGCTTCAAGACTAAGCTTGATAAGTTTATGGAGGGGATGGTATTATGGGGTAGCCTAATTTTGACAATTAATTGGTGTTTGACTATTAGCGGTAAACATGCCCAATGGCCGGTGATGGGACACTAGATAGGGTGGGATCTGAGTTACTACAGAGAATTGTTTCCTGGGTGTCTGGCTGGTGAGTCTTGCCCACATGCTCAGGGTTTAGCTGATCGCCATATTTGGGGTCGGGAAGGAATTTTCCTAGGGCAGACTGGCAGAGGCCCAGGGGGTTTTTTGCCTTCCTCTGCAGCGTGGGGCACGGGTCACGTGCTGGAAGATTCTCTGCA